>NW_011948413.1:13615329-13647468 GCF_000503995.2 Ceratosolen solmsi marchali
TCTTTCCCTGAGTCTTCGTTGTCGGCTATCTTTGTGCACAACTTTGGCTGAAACTTTACGCACGGACTGGATTTCGGCAGGAGAAGTCGAGAGAAGCATTGATAACTGATGGGACTTTTGTAGTTTTAGTGAGAACATTTATATATAGGTGTGGACGTGTGTGCGTGCGCGTCCGCGTCCGCGTATGCTTACACATACGGAATGTTCAGTAAAATGCTTTCATGAGAAGAAAACCATTGGAAATTGAAGCCGAAATTGGAGATTTCGGCTCCTTATGTAATGGAAAAAGTTTTCTTTGCTCTACAAAAATATCTATTATCAAATTTCAAATTCTAGTACAAAGTAAAATGTCTCATTAATTAAAGCATAAAAACGAAAATTATTTTTATCTGACGTTATCCAACAAAATTAAATCTATTTTAGATGTGTATTATATTACTATAATTTCCGTATTAATTTGAAAATATACACACAATACTGATTGTACAAGCCTGGAAAATGAATTATATCTAAATGTATTTCTCAAAAGGAATTGCGCGAAATAGTATTTTAATGGCACTACTATATTTAATATTATAAGTCTATTTCTCATTATATAAATTATATTAATTTGGTCCCTCACATTAATGTTAATTTTATTGAAAATTTTACTTAATAAGGTAAAATAAATTAATAATATAAATAATTAATAATATAAAATTAATGTTTTATATATTCAACATATATTTATTATATACGCGCACACGCGCGCGCGCGCATATCCCTAACAAATATACATATATTATATCCTGCTATATAATATAATAATGCCAAATGATAATTTATAATTTATAATTTTTATGTAGTTTAAGCATGATTAAAAATGTGTTGATTTATTTATTTCACATACTCATTTTATGTTTTCCTGAATATTAATTAATAAATGATTAATTAAGATATTTAAAGTATGTCGAAGAACTTGGATTGAATTCGGATTCAATTGATTTGCAATATGGAAAAAGAGACACGAGACTTGAGCTGAATTATTAATAATTATATAATTATTACAAATACTGAATTACAGATATTAAATAACTACGATAGAAGTCTTTTCCTATATTACTATTTTGAATGAAAAAAATATGGGAAGACGACAGAATTCAAAATAATAGACAGATGCTGCGTGAGAAATGTAAACATCCTTCACGGTTGTAAGAGATAAAGTACAATCAACCCTTACTAGATTGCGTATGTAGGTAGTTTGGAGTTTCATTATCTAAAATAAAATGGAAGAAAAGAGGTTTGTGAAGACGACGAATCTTTTGAGAACTCCAATATCTGAAAACGGATCGAGCAGCTTGGACGAACTGGAATTACCTTCTTAGTCGTTGGGGCATTTAACGGATCGCTTGCAGCACTGGAAAACTAAAAGTTCAAGCTTATCCGACGCATTAAAACTTCAAGTTTCTGTATATCGACAGTAATAGCAGAGACTTGCTTACGTTCTCGATGAGTCCTTCTCATTCTCGTCATCGACCTCTTCTCCACACCAATATCGCTGTACTTTATATTCCACACTTCGGATTCTCTATTAATAATTTTTCCCATTTGACAAATTCTCTTGAATTCTTTGAATTCAAAGCGCTTTATCGATTGTAATTAATTTTGAAAATGCCTAAGTAAAGCAATAGAAACTCTAAACACGTTTAGACAATTCATTGGTTTTGTTATGTAATTATGTAATATAATTTCAACGATGGATTAATTGAAACGATAGATTATAAAATTGTGGATTATAAAAATAATAAATGCGAATTATATGTTCTATAAAATATGGTATAATATAATTGGTTGTATAAGTTTGATATGTGCGTACAATCAAAATTATTACATCAACTTTTACAACATCGA
The DNA here is from genome assembly GCF_000503995.2 of Ceratosolen solmsi marchali. Taxonomy (NCBI): domain Eukaryota; kingdom Metazoa; phylum Arthropoda; class Insecta; order Hymenoptera; family Agaonidae; genus Ceratosolen; species Ceratosolen solmsi. Next base: position 13,617,220 of record NW_011948413.1, read on the forward strand.
AAAATTTAAGCCATAATTGTTTTTATTTTACTGGGAAATGAAGTCGTGTAAAAGTAATATGAAATCGAGGCTAAATATTTTTTCAAATTATTGTAACCGTTTACTAAATAATATCGGCAGTGGAATGTGTAATTTAAATACCTGAATTTAAATATGAACTTCGATATCACTAATACTCATACGTTTGCATAATATGAAATAAACAATTATATTGGTAACTCGGTAGTATTATAATTTGGATAAATGGTTTCTTATACAAATTGTTAAAATATATTAAAAAAAAAAAAAAACACTTTTAAGTTGGCATTATGTAAATTTTTTTAACGTCCATACGATATTAGAATTTTTCAAAGCTTAATGAATTAAAATTAATTGTCGCTGCATTTATAAATAGTTTAAGTGCACAGGTGAAACCTTATTACATAAATTATAATACATAACTTTAGATAATATTATTATATCAATGTATTCCAATATTGTTCAATAATATAAATGAATTTATAAAACATTTATTACTCTTATGATTACTTAGACAATTTGATTTAATCTTAACGCTTTTTTTTATAATTACATCAATGAGAATTAATGTAATTAATAATTAAATATAGTCGTATAATATATATATATATATGATTGCAATTAAATTAATATAATAAGTGTCATTATATAGAGCATTTATGAATTCAATCTTTTTTGTAATTGTTCAAAACATTGTTAAAAATATTATGAATGGCGAAAAAAAAATTTGTTCCCTTCAAATCAGCATTCTATCAATGCAATTAAGAATGGTGAAGTCATGCATACAAAGCTATATGAGGGCAATCCCATCACGTCAACTCATTATCAGTAAAAGGACGAATGATGAGAAAAACAAGCTGAGTATCTCAATTACAAGACAACCTCTCGATCAGCTTCGTGTTACCTTGTCTGTTATGTTAAAAGTACAGTAGTCGTTTGGCGAGTGTTTCACAAGGATGGAAAATCCTTCTCCATTGTCACGATCCAAGAGGCGATGGTTTCATTTGGGAAGCTTGTTTCGCGTGATCGATCATTATTGAACTCCTGTTATACATCTACTATTATTCTTCTTTGTCTCTTTCATCTCGTCTCTTCAACTCGTCTATTTCCTCTTCACGTCATCCTTGTTCTCTTTCAATGGCTTCGGCACTATAATCATACTATACTTCGTACTCGTCGATCTTCCGAATTCATTATCTATATTTATTTCAAAGGAAAGTGTTGACATCATATTTGGATATAAATTTATACATAAGCATGTCCTCGATTAATACATAGAATAGTACATTTTCGAAAATTGAAATTAATTATAATTATCACATTATAATGATGGACAACAAGATGCTAAATTTTAGAGAGAAAAAGTTCAAAGACTAAATTCTTCACAGATAAAATAATAATAATTATTATTATCATTTTCAGTTCTATTATCGTTTATATTAATTCTACGCTTCTTTTTATCTTATTTAGATCAATTACTTTTGTCTAAAACAATTCTGCGTAGAAGTGATAGATTTCTAAAAGGTCACGCCTACTGAATAAATAGGATGACCTGTAGTAAAAAAAAAAAAAAAATTACTGCCGTGTCTCTGACAAAAGAAATCTACTTTGAATAACACGAAAGCACTACCAGAGTAAATTCTAACTAAATGATATCACAAAAGAATTTATTTTATTTAAATCCAGGGCAAATTCAGTCACACGCGATACCCTAGGACGTATTAAATAGTTCTTTCGACGTCATTTATATTAAAATTATATCACATATCGAAAGCAAATCTGAATAATTTCATTGTTAATAAAAACACTAAAGACTTGCTTCTAAAGGTAACTTTTAAAAAGACACAACATTCCAAGAAACTCTGTCGGTTTTTCACACAGACTATTATTAAAAGCAAAAAGTCAGTACTTTAATACATCCATAAATTAACGTTACGAATAACTCAATTCTTTATGCTGAAACTTATTAACTTTAATACATATAATAATATTTAATATCAAATAAAATACATCTTACAAAAAATTGTCCAACTTAGTATGCTAATTATTATACCGTCGTCATATTTTCTTATAAGTTAAAAAAAAAAATGCAGTTTTGAATTACTGACGGCAAAAATAAGTTAGTTACACTGATTATGAAAATGCGCATTCTTACAACGATGTCATGCACGCAAAGGATATAATCATATAAACAAAGAGTCCAAATAATACTTAAAAGTAATGCTCGCAACAAACTGTTCATTTCATAATATGTATGGAAAATAATAAAAAAATAAAAAATAAAAAAAAATGTGGCAGTAATAAGAAATACTAAAAGCATCTTTAAGTAGATATATTTAACTTTCGTTTTTATCAATATTTGAAATTCAATATGTGATATTGTATAGTGAACATTAATCGGGTAGACAAAGTATTAATAAAAAAAAAAGGATAATAAAACTTATATATATATATATATATATATATATATATATATATAGGTTATATTAAAACAATTATAAAGTATGAAAGTGTGTAATAAAAAGCACTAATTCTAAGAAATTTGCCGAGAACAAGTTTGCCCTTGTTCGGATTACATTGCTTGTGTTGTCTAATGCACTATTGCAATACAGGATAATATACTCAAATTAAATCTAATCAATCCTACTCATAATTCGATTTTTGCCTTGCACGAAAAGAAACGAGCACTACTGAGAAAATCTATGTGAAAACTTCTTCGTATGTGGCAAATATATACACTTATGGAGAATTACATTTCGTATATTAATGCATATTACTAATAATTAACTCTCAGCTTGATTGGGAAAATTTCTATAGAAAGTGGTAGTGCTCCGAGAACAGTGGCGTGGCATCAAGTTTTTTTAAGAGAAATGAAAAAATTTTATAGCTAAAAAATATAGCAAGAGAAATGTCATTTGAATTCATCGAAATAAAATTTTAATATAGCAAGAGAAATGTCATTTGAATTCATCGAAATAAAATTAAGCTTAATGGCGTATATAACATATAAGTATTACATATAACACAGCATTCTTCCTATAATGTAGGCCTATTCATTTACACCTTCATACATACAAGTATTTGACATTGTAAAGAAAGTCATATAATTAGCCGTAATTCATCTTATACATATTTATAATATGAAAACGTTCAGACAAATACAGAGATCTAGGTAACATACACTAGGGTAAGAATACACTTGCATAATTCCACATAATATATTAATTAAAATGCATTTTTAATAATGAGGCACTGAAAATATAATTTATTGACACACTATAATATGCTATTAATGTAAATTTATCAAAAATTCAATTAAAAAAAAAAAAAAAAAAAAAAAAATTATAATGATATATTTCTCAGTAATCCATTTCATGTTAAAATGATGTAAAGTTAAATTTTATTTTTCAATTTTTTCATACCCTATACAATTAAATTGCTTCATATTTTCCATATTTAATTTTTTTTTTTTTTGCACGATGAAAATTCTACTTAGAACAACTATATCGGACCTCATTAGTTGAATATGTCTTTTTGTATCATTTACGGAAAAATATTTCGTTTTCTATGAAGATTTATATCCGAGCATCGCCTATCAATGATTTTCTTTTTAACTTTTAAGGGCTCATTATCTCATTTTACATACAAAAATTCACTTTACCCATTTAATGAGAAAAAAAATGTTTTTTCCTCACGCCGTGAAATGTGTAGCATTAACAGTTCAAAAAATATATCTTTCGGGATACAGACCTATTAAAAATTATGCTAAGAAGATTATATTATTAATAAGAACAGAGATGAATATATGATTTAATTGTGAAATGGATATGCCGTAATGTGATTAGTAATATCAAAAAATATATATTATATTAAATACCCCATTTTGATTCGCAATAATTCTTCCTTCTTTTGATAGTTAAATTTTGTTATCATGGATTTACAATAATATTATAAGTTTCTGCATCGGATATTAAAAAAATCTGTCATCCAAGTCATTATATAAATCATTTATATTTACATTGCTATTTATAGTCATTAATTATTTTAATACAAATACGTACGATTAATAAATCTTTATCAATATCTGCATGAAATATGGAGTATAAGAAGTTTATTATAAAAAAAAATATTTTAGTTGAGTGCAAAACGTAATACGGTTTTCAAAAATTTACATAAGTTGTTTATTTCACTATAATAATTTATATATAATAATTTTCAATTATTGAGTATTGATTTCAAGAGTTGATTTTATTATTTACAATTTATTGCAAATGACTATTTTAAATATTGTTTAGAATTAATGGTAAAATTACTGTTAAAATATCATCACATATGTTTCACAACAATATATTATTCAATATTAATTTTTCAATGAAAATAATTTATTAAGATTATCACAAAATTATTAAATATAATAAAATGCTTAATACAATGAAATATAAAGTATTTAAAACAAAAACAAATTTAATATTTTTTTTTAATCTCATCCATAATTGAGATATAAACAAGAATATCAACTAAATAAAATATACATAACGAATGTATAAATATAAGGGAATGATGTGTAGTAAGAAATAGAATGACGAAGTGGAAATATTACTAGTCAGAATAAAAAAAAATAAGAAGAAAAAAAGTTGACTGTCCAAGTGTCGGTGGAGGAATTTATAGGATTCAGCTGTCGACATTTTTTTGCAAACAAGTAAAGAATACCAATGTCTTTTTTGGATATATCATAGTTGTAAAAATATCTGGAAAACACATGCCCAATTCATTAAAAATATTTCCAAGTTTTTACAATATATTATTGCTAATGAATAAAGTACATAATTATGAGAGAGTTATAATATTGATTTCTAACACAATGAAACATTGAACATTTGTTTCTGTTAATTAAGACCATTGAAATAAAAATATTAAATTATAACACTGCAATGCATAAATATTATTATAAAATTTGTGCGCGTGCGCGCTCGCGGGAGTGTCTGCGCGTGCGCGTGTGTATATACATTCAAATATATTTACGCAGTTAAAAATATTTTACCTAACGAATGAAATTTAAAATTTATTTAATTATAATGGCAAATTTTATTTTATTCGTCAGTAAGTGCATCTTTATATAAAATGAAATTGCATAAAAAATTATTAATTATTGTGCAATTAAATATTTTATATTTTAAATGAAAAAAATAGAAAATTATTTGCAAGATTGGAGATTAAAAATAGTAGAGAACTATCAAATATTTGAATACGCATGAGCAAATATAGAAACTTTTTAAAATACGCGATATCAGCCAATTCCTATACGAGCCAAGGATGACCTAATCGCCACCTCCTCTACTTGTTTAGACTCACCACAGTGCAAACCAGTCGCTGTTCGCTTTCCTGTTGTTGCACATATTCGACGGCAAATGATAAAAATGCTCGGATTTGTAAACTCAGGTCAGATTTAGAAGCTGCCCTTCCTCATTTTAAATATCTTGTGAAATTATCATTAACCTCGATTAATTAAAAATAATTGATTTTCGCAAGAAATTATATGCGATGATTATCATGCTTTTCCAATGCATAAATTATAATTCACAATTCCTAGATGAATCGTAAAAAAAAAAAGATGTTACTGTAAAAGATAAATTAATGAGAATACTATGTTAAATTAGTATTGTTATATCTCATTTGCGATTTATTCATAAAATGTTAATCTGTTTACTTGTATAACATTATAACTTTCCTTTTTATTTATATTTATATATCTAATATTTTTTATAAAAATATGACAATTTTTATTTGTTTAACATATTTAAAATATAAAGTTTTTTTCATATTTATTATCAAATAAAAAACAAAGAATTTTGTCGGTAGCTAATAATACAATACTAAATTTGAAAGACTTTACACGTATGAGTTTCGTGGGACCAATTTTAATCTTACGAATATCCTATATATATATATATATATATATATATATATATACCGATTTCTCTCTATATTTCTTAGTTCTGTTATATTACTCATGAAATGAGAGAGAGATTCCCTTGAAGGCTGACTTAATGGGGGGATAGTTGATTAGATTCTACCTTCTGTATCCCTCTCTTTGGTGCGGCCTCGTATCCATGAAGTCGACTCGCTGCTCCTGACCTTGGGAGTATAAGTGAGTGATACTATTTTGTATTATCCTATTCGACATCCCACTTCAATTTTCCTTATTTGACCTTTCAACGCTCACATTGAAAGAGCATATGGAGCATCTAGTATTACGATCTGACGCAATAAGCACATCTTCATATTCATGCTTTACGCTGTTTATATCTACCCCAGGTGCAATAGATTCTGACAAAGCGAGACTCGTTAGATATTACGTTGGCTAATAATTTACCGCATCTGAATATTATTGCATTGTCCTCTCTATCTTTGACATTTCCAGCAGGTTTAAATAGTGTTGACTTTAATTGTTTCATAAACCATAGTTTTGTTCAAAGCGAGCTTTTACTAGTTGTCGATCTTCCGCTCTCGAGCAAGATTTATTTATTAATGTTTATCTATGCATATAAATGATTAAATTATTATTATTTTTTTATTATTTATTGTATTCTAATATTAAAATCTGAAATTTATGCATTCAACTATTTCTAAGCAAAATTTAATTTACCTGTTACAATTGAAAAAAAATTAAATTATCACTTTTTTGTAAAATAAATTGTAATTTCTAAAGATATAAACTACCAGTAGAATGATGTAAGTATACATGAAATGATGGAAAATAGAAATTATGTGATTTCTTTTTCAATACCCAAAATTTCTATTCTATAATAGCTTTTATTGTTTTAGATTTAACAAACATTGTATTGAGCTGTTTAAAATTTATTTCTTTACAGACCAATTGCACATATAAATAATGTATTTTGTAATTTTAATAAATATGTGCGTGTATATTAATAATTATAATGTTAACCATTATAATGAACTATCTCTGTCTGTCTGTCTGTCTGTGTGTGTGCGCGCGCGCGCGCGCGCGTGTAACTGCGTGTTGGCGTTGGTGCGTAATCACGCGTGCGCATGCGCGTATGCTTTTTTTTTGCCTTGTCATTATTAGCCTTATTTTTATTAGTACGCTATCATTATTAATCTGTATATAATTGAATTCGTAGTCATATCTCTAAAATCAAGTGATTAAAGTAACATAATATCATGCATTAGATTATTGAATGTAAGATTTTTTGTATTATTTGTTTGTCATAAATACTTTCTGCCGATTCAAAGCATAACAAACTACAAAAAGAATATGAACATTCTGTATATCAATGTAGTCATAAGCTTCACAAATGTACATTGGCAATATGAAAAAATGTTAAAAGAGATCATGCTGAGATATACAGCCTTCCGATAGATATCTCCTCACATATACTCTAACATTTTTTGCTCTCGTCCATTCATATATACAGCCAATAGTAAAGCAATATTGAAGGGGATGCGAAGGCATACTTATGCGAAATTCCAGGCCAAGTTCTATTCTTATTATTGGCACATACCATAAAGCTTAAGCACGAAGTCATTGCAAGATTCTCATTTACTTGTCCTTCTTTTTCATACCAACGTCTCCGTATCTCTATCTAGCTCATCCTTTCTTTATCCCTTAGGGCATTGTATAGGTTGATCACATTGTTATATGTGCGACATTCTAGATTTTCGATATATCTGTGACTGTTCCTCTCGCACCCGATATTTCAAGACTTTCACTCTCACTCACTGCGTTCATTTTTATTTTATTTCTCAAAAGAATTTAATTTGTTGCAATATTCTGGAACAATTATTAGCAATGTGATTACTATTATAATATACGATATAATTATTAAAATAAAAGAAAGATAATTAAAAAACATTTCAGATGTTTAATTATAATTTTGAGAACTAACGTAATTAATTTTATGAATTTTTTTATAATTTTTTTCAATTTTTACAAATTTTCTATTATATATTCTAGTATTTTTCTTATAGATTTTTTGACAAGTTACCTTTATTTCTAATATACATTGATGTATTAAATATGGATAAAACAGTTACTTGTTACGTATATTATTTCCTCTAACCAAAAAATTACATGTAAAAATCAATTCAAATTATTGATTTCTATAATTATTACCAGTATTATGAATTTTCGATAAATTCATAATTATGTACAATTAAAAATTTGCATATTAATAAAATAAATAACATTACAATAGAAAATTGATTAATATATCGACGCTTTATTTAACTTTTTTTTTTTTTTTTTGCCTTTAAATCAACTCTATTCTCCTTGTACGTCATGGAACGATGTGGAACGCAGTTGAATCTTAATCGACTAGTGAGTAACAGCAAGGGAAAAAGTCTCTCGCACTAGACATGTCTGTCACGATTCCGTGAAAGTGTAATTAGACCTAACTTTATGACTTAAAAACTTTAATTTTTGTACAAAGCCCTAACTGCTTGGAGTTACAAACTTACATTTAAATTCTCCAGCTTTAAGTCCAACCGCCCACCTCATGTACTCTCAAGAATTAGTTTGTGCGCCTCTGTCCTTCTCAATGTCCCATCCTCGCGCCTCTTCTTTTCTCTTGTATCTCGCATTGTGCATGCCAAAAATGCATAACGAAGCTTAATTTTCATAATAATTCGTATTGTAATATGAATCAAGTATAATCATATTGCAATCATGGATATAGATATTAAAAGTAAACTTTGTCATCTAATGAAAAAATTCATTATATTATTTTACAGATCAACTTAATGTGATTAGTAAATATTTGAGTAAAATATCATCGACCTTTCAATATAATTTTGTACAATCTTTTATTTCTTTAATGGCTTATAAAACTTGAGATATTCGACAAATGATTAGTAAAAGTATATTAAAGAATTTATCTTCATTTCTGGCAAAATGGTTCTGTAATAAATTATACCCTGTCAATTATATAATTTCAACAATTACCATTAATGAGCTATCATTAATATTGATTTTGATCTCATATAATTATTTTTAGGATTATATTAAATTAAAAATTAAAATATGCCATAATAATATAAACAATTCAATGATAAATATTTACAGTTGAGATTTAAGGTGAATTTTAAGTCGAATACTTTTTATAAAAGAGAATCTCGAAGGAATTTATATTAACAATTTTTTAGAAGTTAAAAATGAACCGATATGTTGAAAATCAATCAACAGTACTTTAGTACAAAAGGAATATTTGAACACATTTATTCCCACATTTAAGTCAATTTTACGCGTCAGATTAGATTATCAATCAATATTTAGACCATAAATAAAATTGACTTATTATTGTAAAAGGATGAATCTACATTTTATCCATCAATAAATAAAAAAATTGATTCGATACAGTTACGCTTTCGTATTGGAAAAGTGTATTCTTTTCTTACACTGCAGATGTGAGAATTTATGTAAACTAATAAAGATCAATATAGCTATAGTTTGATTACAAAAGATTGCAGATTCATATTAGAAAGCTTGAACAAGTTTTATATTTATTAAAAATTTGACTTTTATAAAGATAGAATTAATAAAAATAATTGATTCTGAAATTCAAATAATTAAAAAGTATGAAACGATGATGATTAATAAAATGATTATTTATTTCCTAAATTAAAATTGTATAACTATCAATTTAGTTTCATAATTGTCATTATTAGTTTACACTATAATTATCTTTAATGCATTATTTGTTTATTATAGCCAATACATGTATATTTTGATGTTTAATACTTAACTTGATAATTTGAATAGATACGGTAATAAATAGAAGGACTCTGCCAAGATATTGACTAAAATTTTCGTACGAATGCTTTATCGGTGTATTCATTTTTTTTTCAATGCATTCCATAAATATATTGTTTCAGAAATTCAATAATAACTCATTGTGTTTCTAAGTTTCTGAACATCGAATACGTGGTCTCATGAGAAGCGAGTCTTTACTAACGTTGATCTTTCTTCATAATTAGTAAAACTTTTAATTTACTCACATAATCCAGATTTCAAATAGACTTTTATTATCCATAAATTATCGCTAAATTTATGAATTATATTAAAAATCAAATTTGAGATATTTCAATTCTCAAAATACTATTACAAAATAACATATTTATTTGTTAAGAAATATACTTTCTGAATTAATTATGAAAAACATTTAGTTATAATTATATTTTACGTGTATCGATAGTTTCAATATACCTAACCGTAAATGCTAATTTTAATTTAAAAAATGAAAAATCTGCATTATGTGGTTATTATTATTATTAATTATTACATTAAAATGATCAGAATAACGTAGGAGTAAATTGTTACGAGTTATTCAAATAGAAAAATTTATCGCGATATTTAAGCAAATTCTATCCCATTGGAGATGTATCGCTTTCCAGGAAGTGAATCTGTATTACAAATATCTTGATGCAATACTTGAATGAGCATGATCGAAGTGGTTGAGAAATCGTCTTTACTATCAGTAGAAGAATTTCCAGAACAGGATACCGAAGCAGAAGAAAAGGAAACAAAGCAAAAACCTGGAATAGGCAAAACATGTGTGGTCCTGTTAGATCAGGGATGCATTTTTCAATTAATCGCAAGAGCAACGGCAATGCCACACTACACCAGTCGATGCCAATTATATTCCGCTAACCTACTTTCAACAATGGTCTGAACTTCCACGACATTGTACTCGATCTTGGCTAATAGAATTACTTGTTGATCTTTTTTACTCGGCATAATGCCAGATCTTTGTAGGATTTTACATATTACATATAAAAAAAAAAAAAAAAAAAAAAAAAAAAAAAAAAAATGAAGATAAATGACTGGAAAACATGAGTAAAAAGAGAGAAAAAAGAGATTTTTGTAGAAACGGAATAAAATAAGTTTCAGAAAATAAATCGGATTTATCTATTCTATTTGATGACGATGATTGACAATACAACGATAAAACAGCAAAGATTCAATTAAAAAATTGGTTTAATTTTATCTATAATTGATAGGACCTAGTAATTGAGAATCGATATTTTTTAAAATGAAATTTTTTCGAATAAATTTACTTTCACTTTTATTTCATAAAAATAATTTTACAAACAGTCAAATTTTGAAAATTTTTTAATCATTAATAATTAAATAATCGCATATTTTTTTATACGATATATAGATCTGTTATTATCGATAACAGTATTAGAATTAACGACATATATAATATTTGATAAGTGGAAGGAAAGTTTATGTAAAAAAAAGGTTCCAACAATTCACTCGTAAATAGATCGAAGCTAAATTTTTTCAACAAAAAAAAACCAAAACACATTTTTTTCTAATTATCATAAAAAAATAAAACTATAAATAATTACTACGATATTTCAAGTTTTAGTTCACTTAAGCGCATTATAATTTCGAATACCGCCAAAATTAATAAATACTAACGAATAGAGAATATCAATCAACGTACCATTTATCGCAGTACTAATATTTATTATTTATCCGAATAAGTTTTGAAACGAAATAAAATATTTGAACTAAAAAATTTACGATTATATTTTCATTATTTGAATTGTAATTAATTTACTTTTATTAAAATCGCGAAATATAATGAATTAGATTCGCTTAAAATGTACGTGACTACGTATACGTATACGCACGCATACTCAATTTTAATAATAAATTGAAATAATATTTTATTATATTTTCCTAAAATAAATATTAGCTGAAAAAATTGAAAAAATTAATTTTAACATTAAGCGGGAATTAAATTTGTAATATTACATAATAAATTGCACTTATATTAATAAAAGATATTAATCAATTTCTTTTAATTCTCTAATGCTAATATTGAATGATATATAATATTTCGATCATTCCAAAAAATTTATTTATTTCTAAAATTCAGCTTCATGGCAATTATAGCTTTTATTATAAATTTATTATAATACTTTAACATATAGAATACAATGAAATTTAGCAAAATTGATTCAACTAACTATATTTAAATAAATAGTCAGAAGGTCATTTATTATTATTGACTGCAAGTTATAAATATATGCTACGTATAATCATAATCGTAGTATCGAATTTATCCTAATAATAAAGTTTATTGATGTCAATTCTTTGGTATAAAATCGTGAAGAAAAAAAAGGTCATACGTAACATAAGACTTATAATTGGAATCTATTGCTAATTGATACAAAATTTTCAATAATATTTAATTATAAATATTCTGTTTCTCATACACTGGGAATATTATTATTACATCAGAACCACGCAATAACTGTTTCGATAATTAAAAAATTTGTCTTTATATCATTGCAAATATATTGATCAATACAATCCTCTATTATCTTCCTTTTATTATGAAATCAAGTAATTGAATCAGCGAGAAACTTAAACGGAAAACAATATGCTGTTAAATGGCTAAAGTTGAAATGTAAAATGGTGAAAACTCGAAGTATGGTAATTTTCATGGAAAATTAAGCTTAGCATTGTCGATTCTCTGCTACGGCATAGTTATAGGGAATATAGTGTAGAGAATTTGTCCGATAATGCAGCTGTAGGAGACTAACGAGCGACAAAAGAATGGCTAATTGAATCTCCGGGACTCGTAATAGATCTCTGTCCATCTCTCGCGCTCTCTTTTTTCTCTGTCGTCCCTCCTCTCGGCCGCTCCTATATCGATCTATTTCGCTGGAAGTACTCCGATTCCATCTCGTTTGCTCTCATGCCCTCTGTCGTTTTGTTAATCATGTTATTTTTACTATTATTAAGAAACATAAATTTTTAATATAATATAGAGGTCTTGAAATCATAAACAAGCGATTACTACACGTATATTTTATATTATTCTGGTATGCGATAATGAAAACCGTTATTTTAATTGGGATTATAAAATCAAATGATAAATTCAATCTGATAAGTTCCCTTGCAATTATACTTGCAAGCAAGCATACTAAAAATAAATTTCCATTTCTAATAATATTAATTTATGTTTAATTTTTAATTAATTTATGTTTTAACAGTGGCATTTACACTAATATTATATCTACAGCAGTTATAATATTATAAATACTCGTATAATTACATAAACAATTGAATATAACATTAAACATAATAATATTTATATATTATATATTTATCTATTAAATCATTATGTTATAACAGTTATATGTTTTAAATTCATATGATATTTTATATTATTACGCATAAATTTTATTGGTATTATTATAAAAAAAGATTTTTGTTCAAATTCCATTTCCATATTTAAAGATATAACTTTCATAAATGATAAATGTGTAACAATGTGCACAATTATATTTTGCATAACTTGTGCTGTTCTATTATGAAAATACATCGTTGAATTCCATAGAAATTTTCTGTAGTAATTCGGTGGTTAAATGAGTACCTGATTGGATACCTGATTGAATTTTTGGAAAATAGGAAAATAAGAAATTCCAATTTAATTCCTATTTTCGTCAGTCTAATTGCAAGGCTTCATACTAAAACCACACGTATACAAATCGCATACGGGAAATAATAATTATATAAAAATTAAGGTATGTAAAACTATTAGTACACAGACATATAGTCAAACTTTACGGATAACTCCAATTCAATTTGATCATACAAATAGAGTAATATTGTTTAGAATCTTAGAGGATGCGAGGTATTGAAATATCTTGTGAAGCTTCATCTCAAGCAAGTCGATCTAAACATATTTCACAAAGACCGACATCTTTTCCCGGTACTTGAGTTGTAGTGTATCACCGTTAACTTCTCGCAAGGTAAACTAGAGTCTCCGCGTCAGAGAATTGTTCATCAATATATTACGTGCGACATTGGGTGCGGTAATTCGGAATTCTAGTTTCTCACGCATGAGCCGAGTATTTTGAGTTGAAAAGTGCTAGCTTTGGATAGAGCTTTAGAAGCATTCTGTTCCTTCATTAATCGTAATAAGGTTTCATTATCCACGAGTGAAAGGGGAATATTTAACGTAGCCTATGTGCTACTGGGGAAGCTAGAATAGAAACTGATTTTGTCTTCACGCGACAAATTTATTGACTAGCTTGATAATTCTATCAACAATTTTTTCGTTATTTTGCAAACCCGACTTTCGCCGAATGCAATTAAATATTTGCCACTTACAATTGTGTAAAACTAATATTTTAATAATTAAACATTAATTATAGATAGTAATTATTCAAACATGCACGACTATTCGACTATAATTTCCACCTTCTACAATGATGTGACATCAATATGACTACTCAGTCTATCGCACTTCAAATAAAAAATTTCATTAGTTTTATTGGATAAATATACATTAAACCATATCCATTTAATAACAATAAATTAATAATTGTCCAATCCTGTTAAACATTTTCTTATACTACTTATGTCAATTCTTTAATAATACTTATTATATTCTTAATTTGGTTTACTTACAAGAGCCTAAACTAAAGAAAAATATATACAAAAAGTTCAGACGATATTGTGAATTCTCACTCATATATTTACTCATCAATACGTGACTCATAAAATTCTAGCCATTTCCATTGTAGGTTTTATGATATTCATTTAGTGTGTTAAATTTACCTTTCCAATACACAGATGCATATACGCGTGTAAACGGGCTCAATAAGAAAGACTTATTTTCCCAAAGGGTCTACAATATAGTGGGAACCTATTTTCTCAGCTGCTGCTTTGCATCATGGATACTATTTTTTTTTATTATGCATTTCAACGACTTGTATTTGTCGTTTCTTTGTTTACTTGGGGTTTTTCATGCGAGATAAAATCCCTTTACGTATATAGATACATCGCATTCCGTACTTCCGTTTGAAAGTTAACATCCAAGATAATTTACACCTGTTTCATGACTAATGATCTCTCTAAAGAATATGTATGTATTCAGATTTATGATCAGAAAAATTTAGATATTACAGATATATTTTACATCACAGAGTTCTGTCAAGGAAACACTATAATATAGGCACTAAAGAACCTTAAAAAAATTGTATTTGTATAAATTACAATTTTCGTATCTACATTTTCAAACTATTAATTTCTTATTCTTGTATTCACTAAATACATTTTTACCAATTTTTCTTCAACATCGGCCAAATTTTTTTTCAGTCTTTTACATACCAATCATGAAATATAAATATTTATCTAAATTTAGCTTCTTAAAGATTTTTAATTTGTTGACACGTAGAATTTTATTTAAATCTCATTAAATAAGAAAGAATTTAGTCAATGATTATATTTTGTAAAATCAACCTTAATAACGATACTCTGTTACTTAATATTAAACATATTATTTCACTTAGTTCGTTATTAATTTGGAATACTAACAATATATATATATATATATATATATACGTTTGTGTGTGGGTGGGTGTGCGCGTGTGTTTGCGTGTGCGTGCGTGAGTGTGTGCGTGTGTTATGTAATTAGAATAGAGACTGATTGAAATTAATTGAAATACCTATAGTTACATATTAATTTAAATTGAAATGCTTTCAATGTCAGCAAAAGCTTATTGTTTACTGAAAATTAAACTATATGAAGAAGTTGAATAATATTTCGTGAGAAGTATTTTTAGAAAATTTCATCTTATCTTAATTTAATGCGTAAGGAGAACACTCCTCCCATCTTTCCTAATTAGATTGTCGAATCGAATCTGATATACCACTCCACAATATTCGAAAATGCACGTGTGATTTAAAATTACTTAACCAACCCAGTAGGTCTGTCCAGTGGGCGTAGGTGGGAACCTCCTTTTCGTCGCGCATATAAATTGCGCTTATCGACCCTAGCGAATCTTATGGCGAACCCTGGCTATAATCGACCCTCTCCCTTCCTCCGCACATGAAGTAAGCTTCTGCACCTCCTCTCAGGCTGTCTTCGTGAGTAGTTGGAGGACAGCCGTTTGTCCTGAGCCTGAATTTTCCCGAACCTTCCTCAAGAGTGATGCGATAAATGGACTTTTGCAATTGGCGTGAACGACTCGCACAATCTTGAATTCCCAAGGCAATGTCACCACCTCAAAACTTTGTATACAATACAAAATGTCAATTATAAAGCCGTGATTAAATTGTGAGAAAAATTCTGGATGTTATATGTACGTAATCTCATGAACTTTAAAGAATGATATTATATTCTTAGATCAATTAATTATTTCGTATGATTAATTTTTTATTACACGTGAGATAAATCGATAACTACACCCTTTTTTAATGCAACCTAGCAGTTAGTTGCTTTATAATTGCTTTGGAATTATTATTTACCGTTCAAACGTATTTGCTATTATAAATTATCACTAGAGAGCTTAAGTTTTGGTCTTGCAGTTCATTAGCAATTAAATTGTTAATTCATACACCAAATATAAATAAATTGCATTATATTCATATATGTGTCAAGAGATTAAAATTGGACAAATACAATGGTCAATTGAATTGATTAATTATTCATCGTTAGGTTGAATGCAATGTTTACCAACCTCTTATCGATCACTAGATTTCTGTATAAATCAGACCCCACTAATCCATTCAAATGTTATATTTAATACTTTATTAATGTATATCCATCTAAGAAAAGTGCATCTAATAGAAATTTTTAAATATTCACATAAGCACTTTAAGCGATAATTGTAAATAATATATAAACCGAAAATAAATTCTGCTTCCAATTAATATTTATGTTTCGCAACCCTTGAAGTCTCTAATATCAAGATTTTTATATTTAAAAACAAACAATTATTACTAAATAGACGTTGATCATACAATTAATAAATCAAAAACATGTTTTAACTCTGTAAAGTTTTGTGTTATACGATACATAAGAGATTCTCTAAAATCAAATATTCTGTTGGGTAAAATAAAATTCTTTCATTTCAATTACCTTAGAAATATGTATATACAACTAAATATAATTATTGAATTTCTACCTTTTACAATATTAAAAAAATATCCATGATCGTGATTTTTATTGTTGGAAATAGTCGATAAAGGATTGAGAGTAAATGATGATTTATTTTCTTATTATTAATTAAACATTATTATAATCTCAACGTGAGATGTATACATGTTAAATAACAGTGTGTACTATCTCCTATTATTATAATATTATTTTATAAAAACAGATGATTTATTTTTCAACGAATTATATTAGAAACCTAAAGTAAGTGAATTAAAAAAAGAGTATTTTTTAAAAGTAAAAAATATTAATAAAAATATACAAATAAATTAAATTGAAATAGAATAAATTTCAACAACGGTTTAATATTTCTATCCTTTTTCTAAAATAAAAAAATTAAAGAATATTTAAGCAAAACATAATAATTGAATATTTTTTCAGCTGATAATTAAATTGCATGTATATTTTAAGTAAACTAAAATGAAACACGAAAGAATAAAAACTACTTCTCCGAAAGTTCTATCAACTAACTTATGAATATTTTATGCTATTTTTTTAAGTTTCACATAAACGAAATATACTATTTTTATCCTACATTTTTCTTTATTTACTTATTTACATTTTGAATGTTGGCGTAAATGCATACAGACGCGCGCGCATGTGCGCGCGTCGATGCGCGCACCTTCGCAATTGCACGGACCCACGTATAAATAAATAAATAAATAAAAAAGGAAAAGAAGAGCATAATAAAATAAACGCGAAAGAAAAGTTTTTCTTTGCCTCGCAATATGTTGTGTTAGAGTTCAACATTAATTGCTTCTTAATTTTTATTACAAAAATCGAAGTTTTCTTACAAAAATTCAAGTCGAATATAATGGTAGTATGCTATAAAGTATATATAATTTAAAAATTTTTAACAATATTATATCCCATTTAAAATTCTATTCGAGAATATTTAGTGGCAACTTTAACAGATAAATTTAAAATGAAAATTTTTTGCACCTTAGGCAATAAATAAATAAGGAAACCGACAAAGAACCAAGGTACTGAAGATCTTAAAAACAACTACGTATGCAATAACAAAAATGACAAGCACGAATGAATGCGTGTGTGTGTGCGTGTGCGTGTGCGTGTGTGTGTGCGTGTGTGCGCGCGCGCGCGCGTGTGTTAGAATAATGCGTATCTGTACAGAAACAGCAGATTTTCAAAGATGGTGAGAGGTGAGAAAGTTACCGTGGTCGCGGACATCATCTCATTACTTCAAAGTCGGGTGTTTTATATGCGAAGCGAGTTTTTCCAGCATACGACAACTTCATTGTGCACGCGATTTTTCTTCTGCTCTTTCCAAGTCTCTAGCCTGGAACTCATGTTATTATGTCTTAAATGGCAGTTGCTTTAACTTTTCAACGTCGCAGTACTTTTTCCCTGCAAACCTATATCGTGCGTGTTTAAAGACAAAACTGTTCGAATCCCTTCTTTCTCATTTGAAAGTTTAGGATAATCTCAATGCTTACAAATGCGTTTGTTCGTTTAAGAATTTTTAGCAAGCATTTTATAAATCCGTTGCTACATTAGTTTAACTTTAAAGATTTCTTTTCATCCAGTGCGATATTTTTCTACTAAGCTCACGAATAACGAACAATGTCTAATCAGATAACCGAATTTCCAAAGAATTTATAAGATTAAAGATTTTTCAAATATAAAATCATAGTATTAAAATTTTAATAAAGTATTATAATGAGGTTAGATGAGGTGTACTTAAGTTTTACATACTACTATACTACTTTCTTAGATATCCATGTGATTACTCCATTTTAAATTAAGCAATTTCTCATAAGTTTCATTATTAATAACATTATTTCTCCTGTAAAATAGATCCCCGGTGAGTTCATTTCGTTATGCTAGCATAAAGAACACGGACAAATGAGAAAATTAAGCTTATAACTAAGAGTAAAAATTAAATGGAACGAGGAAATGGCTTTTTTTATTATTATGTTTATTATTATAGTATAAAAATATTTGTTGACAATTCTCAACTTCGTACTGGTTAAATGTATTAAAGTGCAAGATAAATTCTACATTTTTAAATTAATCTTGCTAGAAAATAATAGCATAACAAAGTCATAGATTTTTGAGATAACATTTAAGCTATGTAATTGTGTTTACTGAACCTGAAAATAATTTTACTTAGGTGCATATATGCATTTGCTTACATGTATTAGTAAAATTTTAATATTGACCTAATGTCAGTGAATTTTTTTACGTATAATGATAAATGATTAAATGGACATCAAATATGAATATTTTAAAGCAACAGCGATAAAGTAAAGTCACTTAAATTAGTAAAATACAGTAATATTATTAATAGCTTGTTGAAATTTATCGTTATATATTAACGATTAAAAATTAAGGAAACTAAGATCGGTTTGAGATTCTTTAGAGTATTAAATAAAAAACTTCATACAAAACAGCTTTTAGCGTTAGTTGAAAATTTGTCAAAACAGATAGTTTTCCCCTTGTAGTATCGAGCATTTAATATTATATTATAACTTTTTAAAATAATATTCTATCTAATTTTGAGACCAGACTTCTTGCAGTTTATTTTTATGTGTGTTCAAAAATATTATATAAAATGTAGAAATAAGTATTTATATAATTGCAACACGTGCCATAATTTATACGGTACAAATATAATTATTCATTAATCTTCTTGAATTATTACCAGTAAATTTTTAACTAACTAATTCTCAATATACACAAATTGTATAATTAGACTCATTTGCGTTCATTTTTATTATAAATTATACAGCATTAATACTTGTATTACAAACACTTATTTTATATTTTATTTATTAAAATTAATTAATGTAATTATGTTGGATTAATCAAATGTTAATTATTTTTATCATACACTTTTCAAGAATTGAAGCAAAGTACATGAATTATTTTTCTACTCGGAAATACCAAATAAGTGCTACTTAAATTTGCAATACACGGCGCATATTTAATCATTCGTACTTTAACGCGAGAAAAGAAATTTTTTTCTCTACACTGTCTCTCACGTGTCTCAGAAAGCACATCTTCAATATGTTGAAATAAGATACATAAAATATTTACAGCGATTACTGATTATGTAAAGTACTGGATATTTTAATGAATTTTAAAAACATTTTTCAGTCATTAATTATTTCATTTTTACTTCTTCCTTTCTGGCTTGTTTCGACAATATTACGAATTTATTGTTTTTCTTCCTTTTTTTTTTACTTTGGATCGATTGAATATTAATATTTTATCTACCATAAACCATACTTATCCTAATTAAGCAACTCTCATTATATCAATTGTTCGGTATTAAGTTTTTCATACATTGTAAAATTTTTTTTTAATGCTGTTACTAAAGTAATTTAAGTTATTAGAAAGAGTTTATGTAATTTTATCTTCTTTTTCCATTCACATATTAGCACTCATTTGTATTCAATAGAAAAATCTGTTATTTAAAAAAAATGACAAAAGTGACTTTAACTTATGAAATTACTTACTTGAGTAACATAGATACTAGAAATAGACATTTAAATATCCTAAGAAAATTATAATATAAGGTTATTGTGTAATTAGTTTTCTTATTTATTCAATAAATTTATTTTTACATTTTTATCGATTCAATCTTTTTATATAAATTGAAAATTTTTAAATTTATGGAGAGCAACAAATTTAATAAAACAAAATTGAAAAATGAACTTTAATAATTTAAAAATTAAGTTTGTAGTAAATTCATAAGAGTTTAAATAAATTAATAAAATATGTAAATTGATCGACTGATAAAATTTTGATACATTATTTCAAGAAATACAATATAATAAGCAAGTATTTTATTAATTTATTAATGAACATTAGTTAAAAAATACTCGATTTAAGATTGCTTTTGTAAGAAAATATATTTTAAACATTTAAAGCCACCAAATGAATATCAAATTATACAAAATAATAATTGAATTTGAAATCTTTGTATAATTTATGATCAAATATTTTGCTTCAAAATTATATTTATCAAATAACTATTACTATATAATTATTAATCCCTTTACTATAATACCTTGGATAATTAAAAGTTTAATTACGATAAATTTATTTAATATTCAGTCTATCACTTTTTTATATTTTTGATATTTAAATTTTAAATCAACGTCATTGGAAAGAAAATGCATTGAGCTATATAGTTATAAAGAAATAGTTAAGAGAAAATGTAAAATAAAATTGGAGCATTTAAAGGAATGAGTTGGACACGGTTATGTAGATTGAAGTCTGAGCCAAAGGTGATTACATCGCTGTACACGAACGCATGAAAGAAAAGAGAAAGCTATGACATCATCAGAAAGCAGAGCTGAGGCAACGAGATCATAAGGCAAAAGTCGAATGTACGCAGCATTAAAGTCGCAGGGAATACTTCACGAATACTTCACTGGTCTTACACGCACAGACTCACGAATACATGTATATATAAATCATTGTAGATTTTACGACGATTATTAAACTTTTTCTTCACACTGTTCAACCACCATCGATGATATTTACACTATGATAGTGACGCATTTGTACATGTGAAATTACGTTCGTATGTATAGTGAAGTAAAATGCTAAGCTCTTTCATCTTTTATAGCGCCTTGGATCGCATGCACATCTTCCCCGATGCTTAGATTTTCTTTTTCTTTTTTCCATTTCCTTTTTTGCTGCTAGCTGAACTTCTTGCGGTTCGATGAATTTTATTAAAAGAAGTAAATCTTGTAAAGTAAGGTAAACTGAAAATCCGTAACATAACTGACACCATTTACTGTATGAAATAATGAATCCATTTAAGAATAAAATAGTCTATTCAAATTTATATTTTTCAAGCTGTTAAAATAACCTTACATATTAAGATGAGAAATAATATTGTAAATAAATGCTGACAATAAAAATTATACGTAAAATTCTAAAGAAAAATTAATTTTGCAAATGAAATTTAGCCTGAATAGTAACTAATAGCAAATAAAAATATTATAATAATATATTTCGAAGGTAATCCAATAAAATTAAAAAAACATCTTGCAGGAAATTCTTTAATTTCTCGAGTCGAAGAGCAAACGAATTCAATCATCTCGGCGGGAAGAAGGTCAAATATAAAAAAAAAAAAGAACGCAAACAAAAATGAGGTCGCTAGTATAATTGAAAAGGTTAATAAACATGCAAGCACTCCTTACGTTAATCTTAGTAAAACAAACATTTTATAAAGAGAATTTATGAATAATGTATGAGTAAAGAAACGTTAAAAGTTGAAGGAAATCGCT
Source organism: Ceratosolen solmsi marchali (assembly GCF_000503995.2). Classification (NCBI taxonomy): domain Eukaryota; kingdom Metazoa; phylum Arthropoda; class Insecta; order Hymenoptera; family Agaonidae; genus Ceratosolen; species Ceratosolen solmsi. Next base: position 13,639,487 of record NW_011948413.1, read on the forward strand.
TCTGTTTACCCTTACACTTTTTCTGATCCTTTGCGGCTACTACTTTTCAGATATGGTTGGTCGGCCCATTTTTTTCTCTAAAATGCAGAATTCTGTACTTGAGGTATTGTTAAATAAAAAGAATATAATGATATACAGATATTATTATTTACCATGATAACGAGCTAAACTAAGAAGTTCGGTATTCATTGTTCATGCAATGATAATGAAAGAAAACAATTCCCAAGAGCAAGGGAATTATTTCAGTAAAATTCAATAACTTTTTCTTCAATAAATAATTTATTTATATACATATATATGTACATAAAATATTTACAATATTACAGTAAATCGAATATATAACATTATAGTAATGTAAATAATTGAATATATATTCACACACACACGCGCGCGCGCACGCACGCACACACACACACACACACACACATACATATACATATATACATAGATAATCCAAAGTATATAATTCTGTATTTTAATTTAAAGAAAAAACATGCCAACAGCTTTTGCTTGTATTTTCACCTTCTTATCTACCTCATTATTTTTCTTTTATAGCATTTTACTATAGTTTTTCTAGTACGTTACATGCTTTTCATTCTATTCATAAATAACAAACTTTACCGACTTTATTATCTTCTGGTTCCAGTTTCTAACAAAACTTTTCCTCTTTTAATCTTTTTCTCGTTTATATTGTACATTTTGCATTCTTATTATATCTAAGAGATCTAATAAATTAGTAAATAAATAGTTATTAAAGATTAAATAATTTACTAATGTAACAAATTCAATTATTTATTAATGTAAGTAGAATCGTTAATATTCTCAGTTTCCGGATACCTTCAAGTATTTACAAAGTCATATCAATAAATCGGAGAAGAAGATAGTAACATTAAATTTCTTTTATAGAAGACTAAAACTAAAACCTCCAAAACTTGCATTAAAAAAATTTTAATCATCATAGATTTAAATATAAAGAAAGAAAAGCAGCCAAATTTCAATTCCTTTTTAATAAATTAGATAAGGAATGGCCGATATCTCGAAGATCTATCGCGACATCCTTTTCTTCAATTTAAAATTATTTTTAACTCTTATTTATAATTATTACATTTATTTTATACTATATTAATATTTTATTTTAGTTAATTATAATTTGTTGTAAGTTTTGTCTCACTGCTTGTCTTACATATTATAATTTTAATGCATTATTCTCCATTATCTCAAGTATTTTTAATAATTAAGTTATAATATATCCATAATAATTTTCAGATATTAAAAATTTTTTTTTAAATATTTAATTAAATTTACATACATATTAGTAAAATAATAATAATAAAATATATACGTAAGAGAATAATAATATTTTGATAAAATAATAAAAATAAATGAATTTTCAAATATACAATTTACCAGTATTATAGTTTCTACAAATTCCTATGTGAGTATATATACATTTGTTGTTATATTTTACAACAAGAGCTCGCAAGTTTTCTCTAAAATTTGAAAGCGAACTAGTTGGTCATATAAATTTATTAGTTCAATGTAATATAGCAAATGTAACCATTAAGGAATTACATTTAGATGAAATAAATTTTTAAATTAAAATTGTACTCAAACAATACAAAATTGATTAGAAATAGTCTTTTTAAATATATATATGTATAATTAATTTTAATCAGTTATTCTCAATGTAATTATTTTATGGAATAATAATTTTATGATTTAATAATAGATGCAATAGAAATACATTATGCAATGTTTTAAAATATTACAGTCGTATTTAACATTAATAACTTTAATATATTGTTATAAATTATTAATTTTTTTTTATTTTTTTATTTTATTAAATTTTATTAAATATATAATTTTCATAATTGTAGCATAAAATCAACTACTTTATGATACAATTCTAATGTTATTTCAAATTATATTTATAAATGTACTTTTCTAATATGGAAAAGATTAAGATTACTTATATTTGAAAAAAAAGAGAGAAGAATTAGATAATTATATATATTTTTTTACAACTTATTACAATATTCAATACAAGAAAAGGCCACTTTTATTAAATCTTGTAGCATACGTCTAGAATATATATATATATATATATATATATATATATATATACATATATATATATTGAAAACATGTTTACGCTTCTATTTAATTAATTTTTACCTATATTCTTTATGTAAAAAAGCAATAAATTATGCTTCTCTACCAAAAGTACCACTTTTATCTTGTCGTGCCAACAATGTCAGGTACATATTCTGTCCAGCAGAAAAAATTTAATGAATCTTTAAAAAGAGTGATAAATTAATGTAGCATTTAAATAAATTTTTGGTATAAAGAGTATTTAAAGAATTTGAGACTAAATTTTTATTGGCCATTGATAATAACTTTAACTGTCCACGTTAGAATCATATAACTTTTTTTGTTTTTTTTTTGTTTTTTTTTTTCATATATTCAACTATAATATTTTCATTATTATGTAATTAATTTTCAATGCAAATCTAATATATTTCTCAATACTTTGAATTTTGTATTCAAATAGATAAGTAATTCAGTGCCTATCTTCATTTCACTTATTTTCAAAGAAGGTTGAAATTTGTATTCTTATTCATAATATTTTACTTCTTTATATCTTACCAGAAATAAATAAAGAGAAGTAAAACTTCTTTAGAGCGATGAATTAGTAGAGGAGTACCCTGCGTCAATGAATAACCCCGACAGTATACGTCTGACTATGCTCCTCTCGCACTACTTAAACTCATAACAAGTTTCAGACTACTTTTCTTAATAAGTGGCTAAGACACGAACATCGCTCTTGTCATTATTTCACGCGTCGCTAAATGTTAGACTGTTAACTTTTAATAGCCGTCACTTAGCAGACGTATAAGTTTCCTGCTTTCGTATAATAAACATAAAAAATTTCTAATTAAAGTAAACCCAACAATTTTATCATTCAATTATCTATTAGAAATTCATAAAAATGAATAACAATGTTTTTTACATTATATTGAAATAATTTATCGTCAACATTCATATATGATAATTGCTCGATGTAAATGGATGGTGCAAGGCAATTTTTAAAGTATTAACACTCACGTAGATAAAACTCTTTTCACGCGATCTTAAAAGTGGAAACAATAATTTCTATAAATACATAAATAACATATATTAAAATATATATGAATAAAAGTATATAAAACTGTAAAAAGTAAATAAAACTGCTTCTCTCTCTCTCTCTCTCTCTCTCTCTCTCTCTCTCTCCTCTTCTCTTCTCTTAATCTATATCTATCTTAATTATTTTGTATTGCTGTAATAAAATAATTGTGCTTTTCTCCTCAAGACTTATCAATGTATTGTAAATATAGATGGATATTTTTAACTTTCTAGTAATTAAACTCATTTGAAATAAAGGGAAATGATATATATTTTATAATCTTTCAGCTCAATTTATGTCTTTTCGTATCACTGCATTTGACCTCTATATCTTTTTGTTTTACTGTTTATATTTATCGGTCATTGCCGTCTTTTTATTGTGATTTTTTTTTTTTTTTTTTTTTTTTTTTTTTTTTTAACCTAATGATATAAATCCGAAGTATCTTGAATTTCGCTTAAAAACATTTATATTAATTTAAAAAATAATAGAAATTAATTCATATTAAAATATATATGAATAAAAGTATATAGAAATAGCAAAAGCAATTTTCAATGAAAAAAGCAAACGACAGAAAACATTTTATATAGAACAGTACAATTTAAGTTTATCTTTAATAAACTATGTTAAACTTATTTTTTTATTTTTTTTATATTGAATATGAATATGTGTAATATATTTTTATAATGCACATTTTTCATTAAAAAAATATATAATTCTGCGATGTTAAAATGGTGCTTATCAAGTTTTAAAATTGACTCTCTACTAATTGGAAATTAAATTAATTAAAAAATTTACATGTATATTCTCAATAAAGTCAATAGTGATAATATATATAATCAAATTATTGATTATGATCAGTCATAAAAGTAAATTTTAATATAAAATGTTAATATCCACTTTATATTTATTATAAATTATTACTAAGTTAATTATTAAGCATTTCAAAATTTTAATGAACATTAATTATACGTACTGACGTTATTTAATAAATATCCATTTTATAAGTCAACTTTTAATAGCCTATTCTATTTATAATATATTAAAATAAACAATTTACATTTAATATATATTTCAATAAAATAATTATTTTTTAAAAGAACTAATTGCCATTAGCTTATTCTTTATTCACTATAAAAGAACAGTAGCCGTCACTCTTCATTTTTCAGTTAAAGTAAGTATTCAGTATTTCACTTACACGAATTAACCTAAATTACAATTTCAGATATAAATTCAAATACACAATATATTTTTAAAAATATTTTTATTCGTATTCTAATTTAACCTCCTCCTGAGTAATAAATGTTTATTTCAGTAACAAGTAAAAACTAAATGTCATACAAAAAAGAAAATTTGAATATATTCGTTTTCTAAATTTTATTTTATCTTGACTTGTCCTCTGAACATTATTGTTATTTTGTATTGTTAAAAATTTCTTATTTCACGTTCTAATGTATAATTATACGAATTATTTCTTTCAATACAATTAAGTAAATCGTTAAACATAACTTATAGAATACATCTTTTAGATTACAAGTTGTATAATTAATTTGAAATTTTTGCAATTTTAAACTTAATAATCTACTTTAAATGAAAAAAAATGAATTATAATGGAATAAAAATTGTATATATATAAGTCCATTTTAATTATAAAATATTTCCAATAAATTACAATATAGAAGGCCTCTGCATTAAAAATAAAATGGTTTAACGTAGTTCGAATTATTAATTAAAATGCTTCTCTCTTTTGAATTAGACTAATTTTGGGAACGGAAAATTTATTCAATTAAAATCTATAATGAATATGTATTTCATTATAAATTTTGATGTTTAGTCTAGCTGACATTTCATGCTGAAATGTATAATTTAACAATTGAAATTCGTGCACTGCATACGTATACATGAGGCCTACGAATAATTGACACGTTAAACCATAATACCTCAAAATAACTAAACCAATCAAGACTTTTACTATAATTTAAATATGAACATTAGAAATAGATATTAAATAAAAATAAAGACATTAAAGATATTAATTAATCATACTTGGATAAAAATCATAATATCTAAACTTTTTCCTTTAATTGGAATTGAGCATTGTCTCTTTCTTAAAAAGTCATTTACTAATTATTCAATGAGAAATTTCATAAATAAATTGGACTTAAAATAAATTTCATATTTTTTGTAATAAAAATATTATATATTATTTGACGTAAATAAAACTGTGGTAAATAATATAAACTCTTAAATATCATATATATATATATATATTTTATTATGTATTTTACAAGAATATTTAATGAAAATCTTTGCAATTAATGAAAATTCGTGAAACTAAAAAAAAATTATCAATTTTTCCTTAATTAATCTTAAAACGAGAATGACAAAGTATTTGTCTCCCTTAAAATATCGAAATATGATTAAAAAGGAAGTACGAAAAAATAATGTAGAAATGGAGTAGCGTAGTCGCTTCAGCGAACGTAATAACTACATAATTAATAGCTCGATTATTAAAACTCATTGCTTAACTCATTATGAGACCAAAGATGCAATTCTTTACTTTTTTATTTCATTTGCTTAAAAAAAAAAAAAAAAGGAAATAAGATTTTCTCTGGGGCTTCCTCTTCCGTTTCTTTGAATTATCGTAACTTAATCTCGCGCTGTTATAAGTGTTATAATTTTCTTAATAACGAATTATTGATCTTCATTTATGAGACATTAAAATATTATTTTAATATCGACAAAGCTAATAATTTATATAAATAATAGTTTTAATAATATGAAATAAATTTAGTTCTGTATTTTTTTTTTACAAATCTATCATAAAGAAAAACAAATAAATTAAAATATATTAAAATAAATTAAAATAAATTAAAAATACTAATTTATATTCAATAAATTCTTCTAGTAACTTAAGCAAGAAAATTAAAATTATTGTTTGTGTGCTATAAATTGACATTTATAAAGAGCAGTTGCGATATGTAAAATTATATATTTTATATATAATGTTCAAAACATAAGTCTGAATTATTTGCAAATATTTTCTTATTACATATCCACTGTGAATGTACGTGTACTTCATATAACACGTTGTATGTAATATACTTCATAAAAAAAAAAAAATGTTCATATGATTCTTTATTGTTCGGATATTGTAGGTATACAACGATAATAATAAAGATTTATATTTGGCGATGATTAATTAGTATAAGTTAAATTATTAAAAAATACATTAGAGTTTTTTTATTGTAAAAAAAACGAAATGCTTCATGGCTATTTATGCTTTCCCTTAACTACTCAATTATAATTGATAAAATCATCAAATTGATAAAATTATAAAATATATATTATTTATCTAGACATTAACTATTCTCCTCAATGTAATAGTATTATAATATAAAATTTATTTAGCAGAAGTTTTAATATGATAAAATTCTTATAGATTTATCATAATTTGTTGAGGTTAACTAATTCTTTTTGACAATTACGACGATTTTTAATAGTAAAAAACTAATAGAAATATAAAAAAATTTTGTTAAATATTTTATTTTAGATACTCTGAACAACATGCAATATATTTTAAACATCAATAATTTATTTGATATATCATAAATTGATGTATACAATTTATTTAAAGATACTTGAATCATCCATTAAAAGTCTTTACTTATTGAAAGCAAGAAAAAACAATAGAAAATTTTTATCATGTAATTAAATTTTACAATTAATATATTCGCGACTATAAAAACTGGTTATTACTGAAAAAGTCCTAAAGATACAAAACAATTTTTTATAATATATTTAATAGCTTTGTAAATAATTATTTAACTATAATTTAATAATAATTATTATAAACTAATGTAGCAAGAGTAAATTTTTAGAAATTGTACATTTAATCTGAACATAACATTTTTAATAAGTTCTAAATTAATCTAGTAGAGCGATTTGTCGGTAAATTTAAAGTTCAAAGTACCCGTACATCATAAAACATGTCACTTATCTGTTTATACTAATTTATAAACATAACTATCATTTTTCTTTTTCTTTTTTCCTAGCAAAACTATTTTAATTATGTTTGGCAATTTCCCAATAGTTTTTAATCAAAAGAACAATTGGTTTCGCTACTTAAATTAACAAAATGAATTTTCAATATATTCTCATTTATTTCAATAATATAATTAAAATACTTACAAAATTTTAACACGAATATAAACTCGCATCCACAAATTTACTCACCTGAAAAAGTAAAAATAAATTTTTAATTAATAATGAAATAAAACATACTTCATAATATTTCTTTTATATTTCTTTTCATAAAAATGTAGTTTAGCTTTAGTAGTATTTAAGAATTTTGTACGATGTTTTAAATAAAATATTAATATTATGTAAAATAATTAGCCTTAAAACTAATATTTAATTAAAATATTTAAAAATAGTCTTTTAAATGGATGCCAATTAGTGCATACACTATTTGCATCGAATAAACGTGATCTTTTATTTTTTTTCTTATGTTTTAATATTAATGTAGTTATAATTAATTAGATTTTTCTCAAACATCGAAATAATAATATATTTTTAAGAATTTTATCCGAAAGCAAAAGGGTACAGAAACAATGATTTCAAATTATCGAAGTGAATTTATTTACATTCTATCCGATTAGGTCTTTTCGTTTATCTGCGAAAGAGTAGAAAAAAAAAGGAAAAGAACATACAAAATGACACCTCAACAAGAGTGCAATTAAATTGGCCACGAAAGAGAATAAGAAAAACAAGTGAGAGGTGGATGGGAGGGAGAGAGAGAGAGAGAGACAAAGAGAAGCAT
>NW_011948413.1:13647548-13730048 GCF_000503995.2 Ceratosolen solmsi marchali
CGATTTTTTTTTTTTTTTTTTTTTTTAATTAAATTTTTATAGCTGGTAGTGTTCACAAGCGTTCGAATACTCAAAGTTTTTAGTATTATTTTTACATTTTATCAAACGCACTTATTTATTTTTCTAATATATATATATAAAGTATATAAAAATTTCATACATTCTTCCCTTATTTCATTTTTAATTCGAATAAAAATTTTATTCATAAATAATCAATAAGTTATCAATATTTACAAAGATAATTTATTAGTAACAGTAATATTAGGCACTTATTCTTTTTAGTTAAATGATTGATTAGTCAATCAAGTGTTAATTCAATAGCAATGTAATTTAAGAATAAAGCTTAAACAAGAAGTATTTATAATTTATTAAAAATCATAATATATTTATATTGGATCCTACATTTTTGCTCAACTTAATAATCACGATCTTTTCTTTCCTTTTTTTCCTTACATTATTCACATCTCATCTCATTGCATCCATTCTTTTATTCTATTACTCTGTTTTTATAATTATTTTATATGTCAATATTAGTTTCTCTCTCTCTCTCTCTCTCTTTCTCTCTCTATCCATCTTTTACTTTATCCTTTTACTGCGAACAGTTCTTCTGATTCTCATAAACTTTCCCTTAGATTTGAATCAATTGCTTTCCTCTATCAATCTTTCTTATTCTTGATATCAACATCTCTCTTTATGAATCTTTTTTCCCTTCCTCATTATTTTCCTCATAGTCTCGTAGTAAACTTTCTCATTTCATTCGATTTTCCTTTATTGTTTTATCACATACTCCAACTAATTAAATAATAATTTTACGAAAGCAGCACAAATAATACAGACATTAGGTAATGTTTATACTGCAGGTGCACTTTTTCAATTATATTTTATAAACGATTATGTAGACATTGGAAATATACATATATAATAAATAATTTGTACTTAGTATTTGTATTTAATTGGGTCCGTTATTATATCCGAACTGTACAATTACTATTCAAGAGATATGACGAATATTAACGTATAAATTTTTAAATTGTATATACACTTCATACATTTCATAATTTATACACATTTTAATGAAAAATTATTGTTATTCAATATACCAATCTTATTGATTTATTTGTATTTTAAAGGGGGTGCCCCCTTGTTTGACCACAAATTGATTTTTTATTTGATTCTTCGATTGAATGTCTATAAACCAAATAATATAACATTTATTATTAAATTTGTGAATAAAACTTTGTAATGTATTATAATAAATATGACAATAATAAATAAATAAATATGAGATTAATAAAAATTAATCTCTAATACAATAAATCACAAATTCGTATCATACATTTATGAATATTCAATTATATAATAATGATTGCATATAATAATTTATTTTAAAAGTCATTTACTAGAAAATACTTCATAAATAATTTACTAATGGACTAGCTTCGTATAAAATAAGTGATCGAATAAGCGAAGAGATTGAGAAGAATGAGTCTATAAGTACACGTAGAAGACGATGTCCAGGTCATTAATCGTCAGGCACACTGAATTGAATGGCTAAAGTCAAAAGAGGTTCTACATGAATAAGGTTTCATCGCTGGTATGGCAATGTCTCCATTTATAACTTCTTAGAACCTCTTGTCGGATACAAATTCTGAGAAACGGAGATAGAGATAAATTGACAGAGAGATAGAGAGGGAGAGAGAGAGAGAGAGAGAGAGAGAGAGAGAGAAGAGTGGCGACAACGTGAGAGGGGAAAACTGTGGAAGGGAAGACTGTGCTCACATGCACAAAGAGACTTCGATAATGGCAGCTCAGTGCGTGCATTTTAGCCTGTATGATATTCCGTGATATACACACACAATATCGGCCTGGTCAACCGGCATACTCTCACACTCACCTCCTCGTTTTTGTTCACAATTATGCGTACATCTGTATGTTCGCTATATTGCTTATACTCATCCACTTTAATACTGTCTGCCACATATCCGTAACCATATTCTGTTATGTGTTGGTGCATGCACATTTAGGTAGACACTGGTAGTTACGTATATTCCAAGCGAAATCAGATATTCGGCAATGTTTGACCGTTTGGAGTGAAGCCAATGCCTCTATTACATTCCATCTAATGTTCAAGGCTACTCGGCTGCATCACGAGCAGATGCTCGTATTTACCGTAAAGCGGGTGTCCTCTTATGTAACCCCACAACTCCATATAGACATGCAAAAGTTTATGTGTACTCAGGAGAACGGGATTATAGTGAATAAGCGAAACGTTCGCTGCGAGATATAATTAATGGAGGATACATACACAACTACAGATCAAGGACATTGGACAGTTGCTCGTATAACTCGAAGGTTTAAAATTAATATATTTATTAGCCGCTTCATTAGTTCCGAAATTCAAAATGTTCGAAGAATCAGATTGAAATTTTAATTTTTCTATTAAAACTTAAATATATACGTGAAATGAATAACATAATTTTTTTTAAAGAATAATTATGCAAGACAGTTTCTTCAAAATATGAATTGATAAAAATATATTTAAATTCAAAGTTATATTCCGTATATTGAGATAATAAACGAATAATCAATTATTCATTTTTATTTTTCATTAAGTATCTAAAACTATTTGGGATAGATTGAATAAGATTATAAATCGAATACTCATATCAATAGCTCAATGCGCTCGTGGTTATTATTATATTATATTAACAAGATTGATGAAAATATATTCAAATAAATCTTATAATAAATGTAGAATTAATATCTATGTGAATGTAATGGTTTCAAGCAACTGTTTGTCTAAATGATAGCTGACTTATATTGAAATTATATAATGTCAAATCGAGTAAATTGACACTAAGGATTTAGCATTGTAGACCAATTATGTAATAATCCAGGAACTCCCCTGTGACTGGGAATGGAAACTTTAATAGTAGTCTAGAAACATCCTTACCAATGAACCAGTAAGATTAAAATATAAAAACTACTAACGTTAACGGTCAAATATACTAAAAATAATAGAAATATATATATATATATATATTAATAGCTGAAAAGGATCATATTTCTTTAATTAGAATATGAAAAAATTAATATAAAACTTGTAATTAAATTATATAATTCGATAAATTGGTTTGGTAAGATTTGTTTACATATCACCACTATTATATCATTTAAATGGCTTAAAACTGTAATAAATACATTTCAATCATAGACGATAAAAATAATATTCTTATTTTTAATTTAAATTGCACATTATAAAATATAATTTTTTTTCTCATGAAAAACTAAAACATATACCATATATATATATATATATATATATATATATATATATTCTACTTTTATAATAGTATTTATATTACAAATTTCAAAATATTAACAATAACATATAAAATTGTACCTATATTTAAAATATTAGGTAGAAAAAATATATAAACCTTTTACAAAATCTTTAATACAAATAAAGAATAAGTTTACTAGAATAAATTTCCAATACACATTAATAATATAATAACAATACATATTATAATAATAGAAAGGAAACGTTTAACTTAAATTTAAATATCTATTCTAATATGATAAGATATCGGAGTTTAAGTACAAAATTACTTAATATATTATGCAGTAATAAAGTTTCTTATTTTTCTTACAATTTTTCCATCTATACAAGCTAATTTCCATATACTTTGACAACAAATTTAAAAACTGATAAATTTAATCTCAAAGTTTTAATCGAAAATCTTTGGTGCAATATAATTTGATGAAGCTTGCAATCATTGCAATGCCGTTATATCTTATAAATACACTATAATTCAAAATAATAATTAAAGTTAAAGAAGTTATACTTTCCATTGAAAGTAAAAAATAAGTGGTAGAAAAACTAAATGCATAATAACATAAATTATATATTGATACTTATCAGAATTATATAATAAAACAAAACAATAATGTAATATAGAAGAAGTTCCAGTTATTTATTAATTTTTCATTCTTTTATTGAAATTTAAATTACATTTTAGATGAATTAATACTAAGTATACAAATTATCATATCGAATGTTATATTACTAATTTCCATTTATTATAATTTCCGCTTAAAAATTATTTATTTTATATTAATTTCAAACGTTTGCATTTATTAAAAACTATAAAAAAAATAAATAAATAATTCTTTTTTTACCTTTTTTATGTTCCTTAATTAATAATTTATTATAAACACTTTTTATCATTAATAATAGTCATATAATTCACAAATAGCAAACATTTATTATAGAAATATCTATTGTTTAGGAGAATAGTATTCATCATGCGAAGGCAATAGTGGTATTATTAAAAAAAAATTTATTTTATCCTTTCACGTATTTATATGTTTAGTAGAAGGGTAATAAAATGATTGGAACAGCATTGGCGGATTTAATTAATAAATTCTTTCATTGAATTAATAATTTGCCAACTTTCAAACAAATTTCGCACAAAAACCAATTTACATTGTTATAGTAAATCTTATTTAATGTTAATTAATAATAATCTCGATTAGCATTGAAATATGGAACTTGCAAATTCGAATTTGTAAACGAGTCAATACACGTTTGATAAAAATTGATAAAAAACAAAGGGAAATCTAAATAAATACTTTATTATAATAAAATTTGACAGTTACAGTCATTATTTATGGAAAATCTGAAACAATATTTAATTGAAGACCTATAAATATATCATTTGTCATTACTTTATTTCATTCTAGATATCTGTATTTTCCTATCTTTTCTCTTTACTTATATAACTCATATAATTTTCACTGTACAAACAAAGACATTAAAATTTCAGGTTACAAATCTTATGAATTTACTTTATACTTGCGCTATACATGTTCATACAGCAGTTAATGTAAATATATTTTCAAACTCGCCAAATTACTCAAAATTAAAAATGATCATCAGTTTAATGATAAAGAATCATTAGAATCATTAGAATCAATTATTTATACAGCTCGAAGTCTATTATAAACTCGTTTATTAAATGACTTTATTGTATTTTATTTATACTTAGATTCACCGACTATGGAATTGACTTAAACAAATTGTATAAAGATATTTATAGGGCATTATATCTTTGTATGTATAAGAAAGGTTGCATACTCGGAAACATTCTTAAGTGGCCGAAATGGTTTGAATTTCTTTTCGAAAAGAGATGAAGAAATGCCGTATTACATGAAAATCTGGAGCATCTAAAAAACGGAAAACGCAATATCCAACATTATAAGTAATAAATTTTTTCCTTGATCTTTAAATTTATAATACTAAGATAAAATACCATAAAATCTCTTCGCATTTAAATAAATTCAGAAAAATGAAAATATATCGATTAGGATGTAAAATTGCTCAATGTATCAAATCTGACCACGTTTAATAACAATTGCATAAATTTGAAAAAATGAAATTTCCTGCAGCTTTAATAAAATAAGTCAAATGCACAGACTTATTTGTTTCATCAAATTATAATAATCACATTTAAAATATATTAAAAGGGTTTTTATTAAAAAAAAATATCATAAAATGAAAAATACTCTTACAGAATTAAAAATACCATTAATTTGTTGTATTCTTAACACACGTTAAAAAAAAAAAAATTTATTATATTTCAATTATCTCTATAAGATATTATTATAGAAAAGTAAGTATTTCGCGTATAAATATAGAACCCGATATTTTTTTTCCTTACTATTATTTCTTATTTATTTTTCTATCATTATTTTTGCCTTAAAAGATGAGCTAATAAAGTCTCGCAAGTACATTTTTTATGCAGAATAAAGTAAAAAAACACAATTGTAAGTAAATTCGCGGTTTCAAGGAAGTTTGAAGAGAGCTGGAGAACTTTTAATCGCACTTTCACGTAAAAGAAAGCTAGAATGATATGAAGGTGAAGTGTAAACATATACTATAAAAAAGTTTACTTCACTCGAGGGTCGCCAATTTGGATAAACTTTTTTCTCTAGCCAATGAGTTAAAAAATTCACTGAAGCAGATATTAATTTAATAACTCCAATTATAAATATATGAGTGGCAAAATTATTTTATTAAAATTTTTCGATCAACGTAATAATTATCAAATAATTTATATGATAAACAGAGGATATTATACACTACGTTATATAATTATAGGAAGAATTAAATATTAGCTTATAAAATATTCTGGAAGTAATCCAAAGTCGAATAGCATGTGTTATGTATCTAACATTCACCGCATCATAATCTTTGGCTTCGTACAAAAAAAGAAATTTTACATACAAATCATTACATTCAATATTTACCAACTGTGCATTCATAGAACTCGTAAAATGATTATTTTGTTAGTCCTTGGCGAAAATCGAATTCACATTTACTCAACTAGTTTCACGATGGACAGCTATCCGTGTGTCTGAGGATAAACACAATTTTCGAAAGGGGATTTAATTAGACAGACAATTACCCCACTAACTTCTCAAACGTTGCGATTGACCCCAGCTGTAATAGGTTTCATGCTACAGCCCCTGAAGCAGATCACTGATCACTTATCATTGATAATAGTGACAGCACAGACCAATTATTTACAGAGAAGTAAATATACAAATATTAAATATATATAAATTAAATGTATATTGCAGGTAGATAAGAATTAAAATAGTTAAACTCATTACGACTTTTATTGCATTTAAATTAAATAACAATAAATTAAGAATAATATTTTTAGAGAAAAATATTAACGTCTATAACTTGGTGATAATTACTTTCAATAACTAACTTGCCGTTAATTAATTCAATATTACATTATTAATATTCGACCATTACGGTAAATTAAACATCATTAGATATTATGAAAATATTTTTTAAAGATATGCAAGGTCTAGATAATATATAAGGTCTAATATAATATCAATTGAGAGCTAATCTATTTAGCAGAAAATTATTATCAAATTGAATGAATTTATGAAGAAAAATTAGTTCTTGCGCTCTCTTTTACTATTGTATGTAAATATTATACTTAGATAAATAAGAAAAGAATTGCTACAAGAAGGATTAATTTATATAAAAGTGAAATAATATGATAAATGAAATTTCTCAAGATACATAATGCGAAGTTTGTATTATGTATATTTTATGTTTTGTTCTCACATTTTCTTTTCATTATCTCATGCCATCTTTTTAATATTTTACAATTATTTGTTGTGAAATAAAATGAACCTAATTTTTATTGTAATACTTATATGATAAACAATATATATATATATATATATATATATATATATATATATGTAAAAGTATATGTATAATATAATTTATTATATTTATATATTTCTTAATAGTTTAATAACAAGTAACGTAAGTTATTGTAGTTGTAGTTAATAAAACATGTTGTTACATCTGATATATTTAAATAAAAATTATATATAATCTTCTTTTCATACATTAAGAATAATGAAAAAAAAAATTGTTAATAAATAAATAAAATTCAATAGTTTAAGACAACAATAATTCGTGGATATTTATTTGTAGTCTTAAAACACGTTACATTGGACACAAACTCATTGGATTTCTCGAAGAAAGATAATAATTGTGAGGTGATTTTATAGAATTCGAACTCCACGGCAACTTCTCACATTACTTCAATAAGATTCATTTTCATCTCTTGGAGAATTTGTTATTGTAAATCACTTCGAATACATAATTCATTAGCCGATTTTATCCGTCCAATTTTTATTAGTAATTTATGATTTACTGGTATCCATCGTTTCCGACAGTTAAGTCTCACGTTAAATAAGATTAATGATAAATTCGATGTGTCGTTTATATATAGACATATCCATATAAACATATATACGTATATATACGTATGCGCGTGCGCGCGCGCGCGCGCGTGTGTGTGTGTGTGTATGGGCGCATGTTTGTTTACATATGTGCGTGCGTGAGCGTGTGCGGGCGCGCACTATAGTCTCTATATCTAATCTTCGAAAGATTGGACGAAAATTCATTTTCTATCTTATTGATCATGATAGCAAAACCGACAAATAATATATAATTAATTTAATGCCGTGCACCCTGCCATTTAATCCTCTTCCGGATTAAAAAAAAAAAAAAAAAAAGTATTCAATGCATGTTGGAGAACAATTATAACCAACATAGGTCAGTTACGGTACCTTCCTCATTTTACAGAGATAGACACGGAATAGCTCGTATACCATCGAGAATTGGATAGGGTAGCAATTCCCTTTATACTGTTATCAATGGGTCCAGGTCTCTCGTCGACAAATGAATCTAGCTATTCTCTATTATTGATACTATATCTTCTACCTTTTGTAACAGATTTAAACTATGTAACCTGTCTTTATCTTACTTATTTATTAATTCTAATAATAATAATGTATTATTGGTTTCGTGTATATAACAGGACATATGTAATATAATAATACATCTATATATAATACAAATATTGAATTTTTTCTTCATCGCGTCTATTCTTACTACTACTAAACTTAACTTACTACTACTTACTACTAAAACAGAGTTCAAGGTACATTTACTAGTCATACAAATAGATACAATTAGTATTGAGAAATAACTTAAGATTTCTCTTACTTTTAAATTTTGTTAAAAATTACATTGAACGGATATTAGAAAAGAGATTATATATATATGAAGTGTGATAAAACTGATATATTTGCATCTACCCAAAATTATCAACTATAATTTTGACGGAATAGACCACCCACCCCCTACCATAACACTTAATATGATCTCGAGGATTTAGCGAAATGACAAAAAGAATTTGACATTTGAAATGCTATTATAATTTAAAAAAAAATTACTTTCTAATTATAAATTTTTAAACTTCTAATTATAATTGTATATGATATGAAAGATATAAAAGTGCCTTTAAGAAGGGTCTTGCGAATAATAAGAATAGCTTTAAACGTTCCCAAAACAAATATCAAGCTTATTTAAATGTTTGGAAACGAAAACTTCGGCAATGATCCTTCTGGTATGAGGAAAAAATAATTTCTCTCACAAACGTTATCTGCTCAACTTATGCGCGAAAACTTACCCATATAAAATAAGACAAATGCAGAGATAAAGCCAAGGAACGACGACTCTAGCTGTTCCCCTCCGAGCAACAGCAGCAATTTACAAGAGCTTTAGTTACTTGGTGCGAGATTATCCGTGATGCGGAACTTTAAAGCTGTCTGGCCATGGTGGTGGTGGGTTGTCGGGACGGGGAGGGGGGGGGGGCAATTCATCCTGGAGCACGCGATTTGTGATAGTTTCAGTTTTAGAACTAGAATGGTGGGCAATCATTTTACAAGCCATCATTGGGTCAGTATTGATCGATGCTGTACCCCTTTCACTGGGGAATAATATTATACATTTACGATTTAATATTAGCAACTACGATGAGCGAAGCGTGGGAGGTTATTGTCACGGGCCAAAGATTTCAGGTAGCTAGACTAGGGCCAATGATCTGTACCATGGAGAACTCGCCTTTTATGTAAAGTACGTATCTCTGGAATTGTGTTCAGCGCAAGAGGTAACAACCCATAAATTATGCACTCGAATAGTTTTGTACTTATGAATTCAAGCTTTTAAACCAATAGGAATATCGAATACTAAATTAATATTTATTAGGCATTTACGTTCCTCTCCCGTCTTCATTCATTACAAGTTTTGGATTATGAAATTGAATTATCCAAGTTGAGACTTTTATATATAAATTTGATGTATCTTCGAAAGTTGATTATTAAAATTTATTTCCTTTTGTATTTTATGCTGATTTTATATTGCGGCTAAAGTAGCATAGTAAAAGAATTTGATTTACGTTAAAATTCCAAAGTACGATTTATACAAAAGAACGCAAAGTTATTTTAAGTAATTTTCAAAATTTTCATAATCAAAAAATTTTCAAGAGGTACTAAATTTTTATGGCTCCAATTCAGGCATTTGAGTTACATACATTTGAATATAAAAAACATTACAAAACATAAAATATAAATTTCTTCTCTAAATATACTTAAATACGTGTACATACGTAAATGCGCATTCAAACTTCATTTATTTCTTCATCTGCTCTACTTCAATACATAAACTTATTATAATATTAAGAAACTTAACAGATTCATATACTTATAAATAATTGAAAATTAACGTTTCCTAATCAATCAATTTCAAATTGAATGGCAAAAACTAAATGTGCTTTAAAGAAAATTTGTTAAAATATAATAACGAAAAGTTCGATTACGTGGTCCCCAGTAGCCTCTTATGCAAATTACAATTTATAGCTTCACGTTGTTCGCACACATTCAACTAGTCCGGTAATCATCGGCATCACAATCTGTAGTAAGCCGCGTAGATCGAAAAAAGAAAAACCATAGATAGTCGGAAAAGATAATGTCACGCACGTGCAGCTAGAGAAATCCCTACACTGCTCCTACGGGAGCTATTGAAGACGAAAATTTATGTTAATTACTGTTTATAAAGTAGCGCATTTGAAGATATAAAGTATAATAACTGTTAAATGCCGTGAGTATTCTTAACGTATAAATTCGTTGATCAAAGACTTATTCATCAAATAATTTTATATTATTAAAGAAACATTGTAACAGCTTCAGTTATTAATGATAAATTTGATCTTAATTATAAATATGCAACGATGTAAAGTAATTTACAAATAGTATGAATCCTCGATAGCTAAGGACAATTAGGTAAAGTATTAAGTAAAATAAATAATCAATCAAAAATCTATATATTTGTAGTACAAACTGGTAGGATGCATGAGATAATCTATAATTTTTTCAAATCATGTACTCTATACCAAAATTTTCATTAATATTCCAAGTGGCATTGCAATCTAATGAATAATCATTCGTATTATCAACCACTTGGATACACAATATATATATATATATATATATATGTTTGTATATGTTAACGTATAAATTCATATAATAATATAATTCTACCAAATTTAAATACACATACATGTAAAATTGTAAAATTTTTGTTATTATATATATATATATAAATATATATAAATATATATAAATAATATATATATATATATATATATAATCTTATCTTATTGTTTTACCGTGGAAAAGTATCACATTTTATAATAACAGTAAATTAGAATAAATATATTAAAAGATATTAGTTTGATACTTTTATAAAAACAAATGAAAAAGCATAAGAAATAAACAAATATCAAATGTCAATATAAATACTAAAATTAACGTAAATTTATAACTATTCAATAACACCACCTAATGCACATAGGAATTCCTTCGAATTTCCCAACAACATTTTAATTATTAATAAAAATTTATTATATTGGACATAATGCCGAATTTGTTACTTAATCTCTTTACTTTTATCTATGATATATAAAACTCAAATTATTAATACGAATTTCGTCTTGCAATTATAAAAATTATAAACAAAACCAATTTTAAAAGTGTTGATAGAAAAATTTTATTAATTAATTTTGTAATACATAGTAATATTTGAATAAATTATTATCTACTCTGTGTTTGTCTTTTTGTAAACTCGTATTGTTCTGTCTTTTACACAATCTCGTTTCCTTGCTGTCCCGAGAGATCCTACATTTGTATAATTCAAATGCCTTATGTCCAAGTATACTATTACCGATAAAATAAGTAAAAGATACTTTTTTTTATTGAGGAAATCTAAAAAATAATTGTTATCTTGAAAATATAATTTCTAAATACAAAATAATGGAGATAATCGATTATGATACAGAGAAAGTAAAAACGCATTAAGCAACAATTGATAATAAAAGTATCAATCCATCTTTTTCCACAGAAGTAAGCAACGTTTGTATTCTAATGAATTCATGACTTCCAATAGCTTATCAATCAAATAAATCAAATGTCTTTGT
Source organism: Ceratosolen solmsi marchali (assembly GCF_000503995.2). Classification (NCBI taxonomy): domain Eukaryota; kingdom Metazoa; phylum Arthropoda; class Insecta; order Hymenoptera; family Agaonidae; genus Ceratosolen; species Ceratosolen solmsi. The sequence continues at coordinate 13,659,473 of NW_011948413.1, forward strand.
ATTAATATGTCAACTGAACTCGAGTATTCATAACGCATGTGTTAACCGCTTATGACGCTTGGATACAGCAAACTGTCAATTATTCTTTTTAACTCGTATTACTATACATTATTACAACATCAAAAGATAAAATAAAAAATAAAAAAAAAACATGGTAATTAAGCATTCAGCACTAACTTGTAATTTATTAAAAAATTTATTTTTACTCCCACAATCTAAAATAAAACTATTAAAAAATATTAAAACTATTAGAATTAACTATTACGAGAAGGGACAAAAATAATTTCCAACAGGTGATAATTATGAGAGAGTAAACTTTACTCTTGATTACATTATATAGATATTCCAAATAAAATTATTACAACTGTTATTTTTATTTCTTTTGACGCTATTATTGCGGAAACGTAAAAAAGTTTTTCTAAACTTTATCAAAAGCTTATAAGAGAGTGGAATAAATTACTATTCGAACTTAAAAGCGCTTAAAAAAATAATTATTACAAAGAAATTGCCTTATAAAACAGGAATAGAATACAGAAAAGGGTTAAATTATTAATTCAATTTAGAACTAAACAAAAACGGTTATTTGAACAAACATTTAATAATTTGAAATTTATACACTTTCCAATTTCTGTAGCTCCCACATATAATTATATATTAATTTTATATAGTATTTTAATATATCGTACTTTGCAAGGAATAAATTTCAAAACCTTAAAATATATATACAACTAATAATCTAAAAATTCTATAAGCAAATAAAAATACTTTTCGAAGATCTTTTTAAAATAAAACTTTAATTTTTATTTATATTGCTAAAGTATAAGCAATTTTTATTATTAATGTTTGAAAATTTAAATATAAACTATAACTACATTAAGTACAATAATATAATCACAGCTATTAAAAAAATTATTCAATGATTAATATATATCATTATGTATTTCAATCATATTTTACATAAATATTTATTAAATGTTTGTATGGTGTAATAATGTATTATTTACACTATCATTGAAACATAACGAAGATGAAATAAATTGATAGCAAAACATTCTAAATTAGACTCCTGACAAAGCGAAGGTCAGCAAATAGGATGGCTATCCAGATTACTAAAATAAAAGGATGAATTGATAAAGAACGAATAATTTAAAACATATAACGTCTATTTCTGTATAAATATATGTACATAAGTTTCTGTATTTATGAATAATTTAGTTACAACAAGCGTGTGGCAAAGTTCCCAACTCAATGTAATCTTGAAACAAATAGTAAATGTATCAGATTGATATCACATCTTATCTATATTGCGATTCTCGGATTTTCGACATAAAAGAGTGTGAGAGAGAAAGAGGGAGAGGTATAGAGAGAGAGAGAGAGAGAGAGGGCAAAAGACAGAGAAAAATATTAAATAAGAAAATGTTTATTGCATTACGAAAGATACATAGATTGGAAAATAAACATTGGGTACAGAAACTTGGCTCTATTCGGACTTTATATGCATTTCGTAAGAAATTAAAATAAAGAACATTTTATTACTTATAATCTTCAAGCTATTTATTCCCATCAGTAAGATGATTTTTCAGATAAAATATTTCATCTAATCCATTCAAGAGAATCCGGAACTCGAGAAATCGATAACTTTCACTTTAAACATATTTTTATAATTAATAAAAAAAAAACGAAGTAATGAAATATTGCATGTTTAAGTAAGTAATTATTGTTATAAAAATTATTACGCAAATATAATTATAAATACATTTTCATTCTTTTAGAAAGGATAAAAATTTCTCTCAAAAACTGATATACTTTATAAATGATATACTACATGAACATTAAACATTTGTTTTTTTCAAATTTTCATATAATTCTGATCTAATTACGCCTTTTCATAAACGTATAAAGAAGATATGCAAGGTACAATAAATTATTTACAATTTTTCGTCTTAACTGTCGAGCGTCAGATATGTGAATGCCTTGACGTTTTACTTATTTTTATATAAATAAGATATATGTGCTTTAGTTATTTTTAAACGAAATTATGAACATAAACGTACAATATTATACTTTTATATAGTGATAATATATATTTCATTTATTTAATCATGAAAAAAGAATTTTTTTTTTTTTTTTTTTTTATCATCGTTAAAAAGAAAATAATATAAAAATAATATAATATAAAGTAATACTTAAATTGAAAGAATAATGTATTTGATCAAATTGCTCTTCAAGATAACTTCGTAGTACTTCAAAAAAGTTGTCTCATCTCCACTGGAAAGAATATACCGAAAGAGATTACTAATGAAAATACTAAAGTAAGAAGAATAACAACGAAAAGTACCAAAATAAGAAGAAAAGCAGAACAAGTAAAAGACGAGTGGCAAAAAAAAATCGGGTGAAAAAGAACTTGACAAGGGCTCTTTCCTAAGAAAATTCAAAGCAGTTCTGCGGCCTAGAGGCAGTCCAACAAAACCGTAAAGAAAGAAAGAATCGACCGATAGCGGGGATCAACCGTTTCTTCGTAATGAGCGTAAATCTTGTGGGTGCGCAGGATTTCAGGGAAACGTGTTAACGCGTGCTTATCCAGAGCAACGTGTAAGAGAGACAATGAGGAAAATACAGGAACTAGGGAGTTCTGCTCACGTCGGCATCGCTGGGGAATTTCGTCGACCGTATCTCCTTGCCTGTCTCTCTCTCTCTCTCTCTCTCTCTCTCTCTCTCTCACCCTAGCTATTGCTCACTTACTAGTGAAATCTCACTCCACGCTTCCTCTGCCATCCAACAAGTACTGGACTTCTTGTATGTACATAGGTTTTGTAAGCGAGAAGTGAGGTTTCGATCGTCGGTAAACTACTTCGATGTTTGTAGTTCTATTATGGGACTCGTACTGTCCTGTTAACAGATATTGATAATCGTAGTGATAGGATCTTTGGATCAAAGAGTCCTATTTAATAATACACGGATGTAATCATCTGCAATTACTCCAATTTCTATTTTCTTTAAATATTATCATAGCTATACAATTTTTCTGACTGTATAATTGTAATGTTGAATAAAATTGATTTTCTTAGTATTAAAGAATATATATAGGATGAAAGTATAAATTGGTACTGTATTTTAAACCAGTTCATATTTTGTTTGTTGCGAATTAATTATTACTTATAATCCCTCTAATTTATTACCAAAATTAATAATTAATATGTATAATAAAAACAACCATAGTGGAATGGATAGAATTTATTCAACAGCGTAAAACCATAATCTAGGTATACACGCGATATAGTTAGTGTAATTTACAAATAAATACATAACTATTATAATGTTTATGTTAATACAGATTTTAAAAAATTTCTATACAATAATTTTCCATGTTTAAAATACAAATAATACATATATTTTATTATTATTGCAATTAGTATTATTAGTAAAAGCATATTTTTTAATTTTTACACAGATATTACTTGACATATCGGCAATGATATCAACATTTGTATATAATGAAAGTATGTACGTAAGGCTTTATTAACAAAAAATATATTGCATTATACCATAGGATGTGAAACTTCGAAAACTGTTTATATAATCAAGCTATTTGTGAATACAAATTTTTCAGCCAATAATTTAAATACACGTAAATAATATTTTTTCTATTAAAAGCATATAAACTTAATGATCATTCATAGAATACAATTAATTATATTTTTATTATCAATTCTACTGATTGTATATAATGCACAGTATAGCATTTCCGTCGGTATTTTGAATAACGAAAGAAGAAATGAGTTAAAGGAATCAAAGAAACAACTATTATTTACGTATTTGCAATAATTACATCTACTCCTATTGTCATTTCTTCTACAAATATTATATCATTTTTCTATATATCCATACACACCCCCCTGTAAGTGTAAGACACGATAAATAATTGACTAGCATGATACTACGGCAATACTGCGGTCCTATCAAAAAAAAAAAACAAAAGAGTAAAGCGAGAAAGTAGAAAGAAGAATAGAGTAAAATAGTAGAGAGACTATAACGAGAAACATAACTAAATAAAAACAATTTAAGAAGATGATGCAATAAGCAAATCGTAATGCATAAGCAAAGCAATGTAAATTGGAGAAAATTTAATCGAATAAAGTAATAAAATTATGGCTGAAAATTTTAAAAAATTTAAAGAAAAATTAATTAGATTTAAAAGAAAATTGAGAAAATAGAAAAAAACTCCTACAACGTCGATTTCAAATTATATTATTTACAATTACAGCGAAGTAAAGATGAGGATGTACAAATGTACCGACTTGATTGAAAATTCAATAAGAAAATAATAAAATTAAACTGAAGTTTCAAATTTTTCAGAAATCCCTAAACAATATTCGACGTACTATTTTTTGTGTAAATCAGATATTTGTTTATATGAAATATAATCGTACAAAATCTAAAACAAATTATAATTTTATGACTTTTCAATGATATTTTTTCATTTCCAGGATACTTATTGAACATTGTTTTCATAATCTTAAATAGTAGCCATTATTCAAATAAAAAACTTAATTTTCGTGAATATTGTACGTGAGTGTGTAAAACCTATTTTATTTTTTTAATTCAAAATAAATTAACTCTTGCCTTTAAAAACATTCTTCGATCTTTATTCATAATTTCGTTATTATTTATTACTGGCAGCGGGTGATGCGCGGTGATTCATCGAATTATTTTAGCGAATGTAATTTAACTTCATAAATGCTGCATCTTATTGGTTCAACATTTTATTGGTAAACATTGAAAGACGCGTAAGTAACATTATGTGCTCGTACGATCAAGAAACACGAAGTGTAGAATGTAGTTACACAGAGTCAAAACCACAAGACCAACTTTAATTTAAACCGAATTTTTCATTAATCGCTGAATGTCTTGATCTATCTACTGGAACACTTACGAGTTGTGTAGTAAAATGTGTAATAATATGCTAAAAATCAGAATTTTGTCAAGATAAGAATAGAAATTAGATTGACATAGAAATTCTATTCATATAATCTATATCTATTTATTTATATAATTTATATATACTTTATATAGTTATTAACTAATAATTTATTTATTTATCTAAAAGTATATTCCTTTCAAGTATTGAAAAATATCACATTTGTATAAACTAATTTTAGATTTAATCGTAATATTTATTTGCTACTCTATATAGATGTAAAAATCTTATGGTATAGTATTTAAGGAAATTTATAAGGTTTATTGTACAATAAACACAGAGCTTGTACATTTGAAAGTATATTTTTGAATTTTAAATTCAAATGAAACGAATGCATTTTACAAATTTAAGCTCACATTAACAGTCGAATTTATAGCTTCGACATTTTTATATAAAAATTTTATCAGATGCATAAAACTTTTTTGCATAAACGTTTTTAAATATCTTATCAAACGATTTTTATATACGTAATTGTAAACAGCAAGTATATTCTCATTGTATTTTCAACTCTCAATACAATATTATTCTTAGTAACTTACTTATTATCTTACTTAGTATTTTTGAAATATTAAATTAAATAATATATTATAAAAATATGCATATTTTCAAACAAAAATTATTTACAAATTTTACCTAATATCAGATATCATTGTTCCGGCATGAATTTACTTATAGATGAATATAAAATTGTCTACTTGGCATAACTCACAGTTGTGCTTAAAGCATTTATTATTTTATTTTTTTATTTTCATTAATTATTATTTACTATTTTCACTCTAAAATTTCCTGCTCGTTTCAATTGTTTCTCATCACTGATATTTAAAGAAAATTCGGATTTTTATAATTATTTAAGCACATCAAACATTCTGTCTCTTCTGTATTATTTTCTCGTCTATTTACGATTAAAAGACATGGAGAAGATCGTAAAAGATTCTCAGCGAAGTACCGAAGTATCTTACTAGCGTATATGCATGTTGACTTTTATAGCTCCCAGGCTCAATAATTACTCTGCACTATTTCCTCGGAATATGTAGGTCTGACTCCATTCCAATAATGTCTTAATTGAAAATTTTTTGTAATTCTGACAACCCTATTACAATCAATAATCTATCGTTCAATTAAGCAATAGAAATAATTGAAGTGAGATTTATTAACTGAAAATTTTTAATCCAAACGTTTTAAATATTTATACAACTAATAAATACCAAGGAATGAATTAATGAAATTAAATATACTTTTTAAAACTATTTTAATAGTTCACTATGAGGTAATAAATTTCTATCGAAATTTGAATAATTTAAATAATTATGTAAGGCAACTTTTCTTATTCACAAATTCCAGTTAAGGTTTTCACAAATGTCAAAAATAAATTTGTAATTCACTTTTAGAATATAATTGCACAAAATAACAAGTTTTGTAATTAATCGAAATTAAATAATATATACACATAAACTAACATTATTATATGGACAGAGTAAAGTGTAATATAAAAATTAATTAGCGATGACTTGTGTCTGAGAGCAAAAAATTGATTTTTTAAATCAATAAAATTATTTATATCGTAAATTGATAATATGCGATTCATACTGCTGGTTAAAAATTATTGCGAATAAAATTTCTAATTGTTTAATAAAAATATTTTCTTCACATACGCTACAGACGAATATTGCAGCTAACATTATTCTTCATTAATTGTACCTAGTAAATGAGTTGAATAATTTACTTTGCTAATTTAGCTGTATTCACCAGTGTGCGTTTTATTTGATTACCTGTCTTCGGTAACTGAAATACATTACTACTTTCTGTTTCCTTTATAAACATACTCATACTTGATTAAAAATTTTGAGAAGTTCATTATTGTAGAAACTGTATATTAATTATAAAGTAGTTAGTTTTACAAATAATGGTAATATGAAGTAAATAATGAACTTGTGCTGGATAAGATTAGAGATATGTATAATACGAAAACTATTTTTTGATTTACTTGATTTATTTATTTGAAGAAGCACTTGCAATGATGGAATATTCCCAGACTTTAGAAACTCTAAAATTTAATACATTTTTTTAATTAGCATAGAAACTGTCAGCAACATCCAAAAAAGTCCATCAAGAATTTTTGAATTAACCGCCAAACTCAGGCAACGAAAGAAACGAAGTTTCTTAAGAAAATTGCATGGCTTCCTCGAAAATTATCATTACCGCGCATCGTTCTCAGTATAAATATACATAAATAAGAATATCCTATTTTCCAACTATATTTGCTTGAAAAGGTTTAAAACTTAGGATTTTACTTTATTCTTTGTGTAGAAAAAGGCATCTGTCAATGTCATTAGCCTGATTGGTTGTATCAAAATACTCATCATAGTGGCTTAAAGTTCATCACTGGTGTTAGTAAACTTTTAAACTTACCTTGAACTAAGCTTGCACAAATTAAAAACTCTCATTGCTGGAAATTTATCTTTATATTACTCATAGTCTATTATGACTATTAGAACACTAAATCTATTCTACCCTTAAAATATTCAACAGGTTAAATATGCATATATATACGTGTGCGTGCGTGCGTGTGTGTGTGTGCGTAAAAATGTTTCTTCGTTTCTTCTTAAATATTTCCATTTTCTTTTGACATATATTATATCGTAAATTATACTTGTATCCTAATGAAGATAATTAAATTAAGTTAGCAAAAGTAATAAGAAAGAAACGACAACCTTACAATTAATAAAGTCGTCCGAACAATTCATCGCTCATGTTCTACATAGGTATCTAAATGGCCATTTTCAAAACTAAAAAGCTAGCAACTATCAAATTGTTACCATAAGAAAATTATTTATAAAATAATTGGTAAATTCATAAGTTAATGTAATAATATTAATGACCGATAATAAATAGATTCTTTTATTTATTATAGTATAAAGTGTGTATATATATATATATATATATATATATTTTTTTTTTTTTTAATTGCACTATTTATAAATAACGACGAGGTAAATGGCAAATGTTAGATAGTAAAATGTATTAAATGAATTTTACAGAAAATGTAATAATTAATGCTTATAAAATGGATATATACATCATTATAAAATGTAACATTTAAAATTATAATATAATATTGAAAGTAACGATTACTATTGCAATTATCAAATTAAAATTCACTGTTTTAGTTCTTTGTAGAAATTGCTAATGGTATATCAAACAGTGCATTTACCTTTCTTCTAATTGGAAATGAAGCGAGTAATAGAAGCTGCTTTACGAATGGGATGCTGTTAATTAATCATTCCAGAGCAACAGCAACGATGACGGTAATGGTAAAAAAGACCGAAAAGGTCACCGCGAAAGAGTAAAGAAAAATAATAGCGCTGAAAGTTTGAAGCTGGCGTCGCAGTTACGGTCCACCAATGCCAGCGGAAAGGGGATTTATAGTCGTACTAGAAGTGGAAAGTAGAAAAAGAAAGATTCAAAGATGTACGTATAGACAGAGTCGCGGGAAAAGATGCAAGGATAAAGAGTCGAATAAAGTTACGTGAATATTTGAGGGAGGGAGAAAGAGAGAGTTAGAGAGGGGGAAGGCAAAAATAGATAACGGAAGAGAGAGCGAGAGAGAGAGAGAGAGAGAGAGAGAGAGTGAGAGAGAGAAACATGGGGGGTAGAAAGAGAGACAAAGGAAAATAGTGAAAGACTATGGGGAAAAAAGAGTTAAAGGAAGGGAGAAGATGGAGAAGAAATTGTCCCCAAAGGAATATGTGTCAAGTAAGAAAGTTTCTCGCGGGCTATGCGGAAACTTTATTTGACTTGCCTCTACTAGCGTTGAAAAATCGACGTATCGAATCAGACTGCTTAACTTAAATAAGTTTTCCTCTTCTCCACTCCGCCAATAAGCAAAGATACATAACATTTTCAGAAAGGCGACGCTATCGCGGTATTGGTTCCAACCAACGCTCTCTTTGTCAAACTCGCGATTCAAGATTCTTCAAAATGATTATATATAATAGCTATGTATGTCAAGAAGGAAAATACAATTGCATTCCTTATATGCTTTTGTAATCTCGCGAATTTCACGAACCTAGTGTTTTGCACATTTATAATTATGTAAAGGCAGTAATGACTTTGTGTATACGTATTTTTTAACATGTACGTTCCGTTCCTTGTCGTGGCTAGATTTCTAGATTTGACTAAATCCCATAAAAATCTTGTTAAATTCCTTGGCCTTTTAAAACTCGATTAAACAATATTCTTTATTTCGGGTAAAATACTATATACTTTGTGTATATATAATGAATATATTTCATGGTGATTGAATTTTTTTGTTTTTATTTAAAAATCTGTTTCACTATATGCACTGTTTAGTTAACTTCTTGTCATATAAAATTATTTCATACCTAATATTGGTTGTTTTCATACTTGGGTTGTTTTCATTTTTTAAAGCGATATAAATCAATAAATAGGCGTTAATATTAATTTGTAAAAATATAAATATGTCAAAGGACTCGGTATTAGATATTAGAACACATAATATTTTAAATAAATAAATAGATTGAATGCAATAAAAATGATTTTCATATTCAAGGTTTAATATAACATAAAGACCTAAATTATCTATTAATTTAATAACAAATTTATTTATAAAAAAATTAAGGGCAAATCAAACAAAAAGGGGTCCATAATATTGAAATTACACATGTTACTCGGTACATTCTAGATTTTATCTTTGATACAGATATTGAGTAATAAGGTAATGAGAACGAGTAATGTCACAGAAGCTAATGAATTTTCCTGGTAGTCCTTTTCTATAATTGCAGGAATGTTGGTTATATATTTTATTACCATTTTTCTCTCCATTTTTTTATAGATACATTTTTATGAAAAATTATCAAATAAATGAATTATGCAAATAGTAAATATTATTTAGATATCTCTGAATTTATAACAAAATTAAACTATTAATAAATAAAATGTTAACTATTATAATCGTTATACGTGTTTTTTTTTTATAAATATCTCATCAATATTAAAATGATTCATTTAATAATAAAAATTGCATTCTTATATAATGTCAACAGATTCCATGATAATAAACGAATCAAACCAATGAAATTGGATACTGGATAAAGCAACATGACAGATCATATTGTCGTTACGGATGTACAATGAAAACATAAAACGATCAAGGGGAAAAGAACGAATTTAAGGTATTGATTTAAAATTCAGAAAATACAAAAGAGATAAAGAGTACAAAGAACTTCAAAGTCCTATAAAAATGAATCGAAGTAATTCTGCATATGCATCGATGTAGACTATGCCTACTTGGAATAACTACATAATAACTTCAAATGCCTAGTTTTTATAGTTGTGCTCATATATTTTAAAATCTGATTCATTCGTCTACTCAGCTCTATTCGCCAATTAGTCGGCATACAACCACATCTGGGCTTTATAAAATATTATGCTTAATTCAATCAGTTAATTTATATAAAAAAAAATTAATTAATTAACATTAATTAATTAAAAATATAAAGATAATTATATTAATAATCTAAATACGTTTTATAATTTAATTACGCCCTACAGAAAACATAATAAAAGTTTCATGCATGAGATAACGATATATTACTTTCAAACCTAAAACATGAAGATCATTCACTTTTGCTTACTTTCACTGGTTTCATATTACATTGAAGTATATGAATATTAATTTATATTATTGACATATTATTATTATTTAATTTACTAGTTAGATTAATTATATTAATACTAAGAATTCCTAGATAATAAATACTTTTTACACAAATTTTTCTATTTTTAATCACGTTGTAAACAAAAATTTTTTAAAACTTTATAAGGTAATAGGGATTCACTAATAATTCAATCACAATTTTAGTAAATCGGTATATAATTCTATGTAATATTGTAATTATATTTAAATTTCATTAAAAGAACCCCTTGCAAATAAAGAAATAAGATTCAAATAATGTAATCGTATGTTACTGAAAACTTTACATAATATAAAAACTCTATAAATTTTCACAATGAAAATAATAAATATAAATAATATTGAAAAGAAACAATTCTTATACATTTAGTAAATTATGCAATCAAGCATCAGAAGTAGATAATATGATACTTCAAATGCTTTACAATGATTGTAAAGACAAATAGTATAAGGAGAGAGCAGAAATTCGTTGTAAGATATTTATAAGCCAAAGAGAGATTATAGTTGAGATGTTGTATATAATGTAATTTTATTACATTTCCTCTGCAGTGCATATTCCTGAAATTAAATCTCGAAAGATATTTTTCTGTGTCCCAGTTACGCTCATTCGACAGCAGCAATATCGTTGCAAAATAATATAAATAAAAAACGAACTGAAGCACTATTAGATTAAATATAATAAAATTAATATTGTTCAATGAATATTTATCGATAAAAGTATGAAAGTAACGATAAGGTTGATTAATTTAGAGGTGAATAAATTTGAAATTTTTATAGGTGATATAGAATACCAAATATTAAGTATATAATTCATTTCTTATATGTTGATATTAGAAATATGATTTTGTAGGAAGAATTTTATTTAAATAAGAACTAACGTATATCAATTACTATGAAAACTCGAATAAAATAATTTACGTATTTCAAACGAAGATAACTAGATTGAAAGAGTAGTATGAAAAATAAAAAGATAACGAATAAAATCTTGATATTGAAATGCATTAGCTGTCAAGCAGAGCCAATTCTTTAAACTTTGAATATCAGCTTTTGGTTTTAATATCAAAACTTGAGTTAATTTCTTCAATTTTGCTTGGACTGGAGTAACACAGAGAGAGAGAGAGAGAGAGAGAGAGAGAGAGAGAGAAATACGATAGATATTATACTGTTAATAAAATTTTCAATCTCACATATTAATATAGAAGATATTCATAAATCAGTTCAATTAAAAATAATTAAAAATAATTAAAAATAATTCTATTATTATTCATAAATTATTTATATAAAATAATTTTGGAATATTAAATTTTATATATTTAGATAGGATACTAACAGATATTAACATAGCATTAAATTATGCAGTATAGCACTAATATATTTAATATTCGTGATTTTGTACTTATAGGAATCATAATTTAAGCAAATATTGCAGTGATATTCTTTATTGACTTTGGCCAACAATAGACCACTTAAGAAAGAAAAAGACAATAGAAAATATAGAAATAGAAAGAGAATGAACGAGGGAGAGTCCATGTCACTCGAGTAAGCCCAACAAGTGCTAAGTAGCATTATTTTTATTTTCCTTTCCAAAGCTTTTTATGCAATGGTACTAATGTTCGTTACATCACCCCAGTCTGCACTGTCATTTTCAGTTCCACGTCATTCTCTATTTATTTAAAGCTCGACTACGAAGAACAACACGTATTAATAGAACATATTACAATACATTGACGATAGTGTAAACATTAATAGAAAATATAGTTGTAATGTTATTAGTTTTTTTCGTACTTATAATGATTAGTGCCTACTTTTTAATATATTATTGCATCTTCATAAAAAGAAGCATTAAATTACGTAAAAATTTCCAAATATTTTTTATTATTCAATCTTAGTTAAAATTAATATGTGCGAACAATGTTATTGAAGTGGAAAAGTCTGAAAACAAATTCTATAAAGAATGTTTCATATAGAAGCAGAAGGGAGTCCACGATAATTCGTTAAATAATATTTTAAATCGAAACATATCTGCAAAATGAATAAGTATATATGCTTTATTATTTTTCATTCTAATCAAAAATAATGTATGATAATTTAGTAGGTAATTTTTTAAACAAGAAGTTGTTGTGAAAATTATTATACGCGTACCTATTACTTGCTTTTAATTCGAATTAACGTCAAATATATAGATTTTAATGAAGATGAAAACACATTTTTAATTACCCATACGTTACATTTTACAAATATAAATATACATTTGAGAAAATATAACGCTGAAAAACAAATAATTCGACTTATCAAAAAGTTAATTCTATTTAATAATTATAGAAGGTAAAATCCTTCGATAATTCATGACATAGAAAATAATTAATTGAATTTTACAACAAAAATTGATGTGAAAATGTAATAAAGAATGTCTAAAGAATTATGATTGTTATGTTAATTATAAGAGCCATATAAAAAAAAAAAAAAAAAAGTCTGCCAACACATGTAAATGCTAACATATGTAAATGTCTGCTCACATATGTAAATTAAAATACAACGAATTGAAATGAAATGTTTACAATTAAGATATAGTCACTTTTATACTTAAAATTTCAATTACTTAGAAATTGTAAGCTTATAAAGTACAAAATATTTAAACAGATAATTAGGTATTATTTAATAAAAATAAATATAAATTACTTGAAGTTGGAGATTAGATTCACGTGAAGATAATTTATTAATACTATTTATACGTCAATATCAGTTTGTCTATCAAAAATATTTTTTAATGGAATGTATACTAAATTTTATTTAATCTTGATTTGAAATAGATAATTTATTAAATTTCATACGGTTATTCAATATCTATTTATTTGTAACTGATATTGGTGATAGATAAGGTATTTGAAAACCATAAATATATGCCCGTGTAGGAGTACAGCATTGCACATCGATAATAAATAATTTCATAATATGCAGAATATTAATAAGCGTGTGTATTATAAGAAAAAGCCACTTAAAAATATCTATAGAAAGAGAATTTTATGTAATATTAAAAAAAAAAAAAAAAAAAAAAAAAAATCCGGGACAAATGTTAATGAATAGTTTTTTTATTTATTATTTTTATTTTATAAGAAAAAATAAAATTATTGCTTGAAATAACCTTTGTATTTCACGGAACATTTGACATGCATTTGTTCACTGTTGAATAACGTCACGTAACGTAAATTACAGCAAAATAACACTATTTCTCTCCATTTAAAATAAATCTATCTATTAGCGAACAAGCTGAGGGGATGCAGGAAGTAAAAAGTAGTCAGGTTAAAAAGTGGATCAGGACCAAAAAAAGAAAAAAATAAGAAAAGAAAAGAAAAGAAAAGAAAAGAAAAGAAAAGAAATGGCATAATGCAGATCCTCGAGAATTGAGTTGGGACATGGCCGCGAGTGCCACAACCGGGTTGAAAGGACAAAAGCACGACAGCGACGGCAACGGCAGCGGTGACGGCAGACAACAGCTCGCGATAAGGAAACGAGAAAGCACAAAATTTCTACGTGCCTGACATAGAAGAGCAGGCTCCGACTTTAGTTAGCATCGCTCGCTCGTCTTTTGGATTTCGGATTCTGCGTCGGCCCGAACAGCCCTCGATCAAGTTTATTCAGTGCTCAGCACGAGCCCGAAATGCAAATTCCTTGGCGCGATGTTTCTGCCGGTTGTAGCCGAGTAAGAGTACGAAGAAGAGTGCCTAACATAGATTCCTGTCGAGTCTCAGGGCATTCGTGTCGCGCGACTAACAGACTAACGAAGTGGTAACTAGTTCGTGAAATTCGCTTAGAATTAGGATAAGCTTGGTTGGCTCTCGGTAACGTTTCAGCCCACAAATGATATTTCGATATTTATTTTCCGAATGCTACTAATATATGGACTACTAAATTAAATTGCAATAGGGGAACACATATGAAATCTTTTCAAGGTAATGTGAGCGCCATACTTCGATGCGGTAAATCGTTCCAGTGGGCTCAGTACAACATCTTTTACAGTTTTATGCTAAAGTTATAAACATTAATTGTTAAGAGACGATACGCGTACCAAGTAAAGAAAACAAGTATATTAAATAATAAATAAATCGTGACAATATATAGACTCTAATCAAAAGTATATTTCAAAGGATGAAAAAAAATTGCTTATTTATATAACTGATATTTTCCATATCGTTGAACCTCAAAAAATATGATTTGTAAAAGAAATAATAATTTATGGTATTTTCAATTTGTTAAAGGGCCAAAATGAATTATTTGTTTGAACGATTACGTCGATTACAATGAATTCATGTAAAATTAATAAAAAAAAACAACACTATTCGGATAAACGGCAATAGCCTACTTTGCATTCGACACTGCAAGTAATTATTTCTAAATCTCAATGAAAAATTCGAATATTGGCTACACTATGTACAAAGTATAAGTCTCAAACATGTATGGTAAAAAATATTTATAGTAGAAAAAAATACTAAAACATTTAAAATAACGTTCACATTAATTCGAGTGAACAACTATCCTATGGTAAGAAATAATGATGAAATTCGTTGAAAATTTAGGTTGTAGTAACAATAGGTGCCCATAAAATACATGGTAATGTTCATAATGGACTTTTTTGTTTGTTAAATCCATTTATTTAAGTCGAAGAAGTAAAAAAAAAACCTTTTTGAAACTCGAATCCTTATTTCTTGTCATCAACTTTTAAAAGTATTTAAGTACAACGCAATAGAACAAATGAAGGTACATCAATTACGCCCTTAAAATATCTTTAAAATAGAATGTGAAACTCTGACAATCGGGACTTTCCATAAATATAAATAGCAGGAAGATTTATACCAATGGATTCGAGTTTCCCTATCGAATAAACTGAAAATTCCTACTTCAGAAGAAAAGTCTTCGATACTTTTCATTACTTCGGACGAAAGGAGTTAAAAAATATTTTTCTATTAATTATAAGTCATGCACAATATTACAATTATTATTATATTCTTTATTATTCTGATGTTGATTACAATTATATTTTCATATTGTAACATTTTCGAAACAACAGTCCAGTTATTAAAACAAAAATAAATGAAAAATAATTTGCCGAGATTGACTCTATAAATAAATTTTTTGTGGTTATTGAAAATTGAATATAAAAATGTTTTAATACGTAACGTACTAAAAAGATTTATGATTTTCGTTTCAAGTAGAAACATTCTATAGTATAGATTTTTTATTAATACATAAAAAACTGAAGTTGTATTCGCAGATTCGCTATAACTTTACTATTAATAAAAGTACAAAAGTAATAGTAAAAAATACGTAAGCATTAAAATTATAACGGAATCATTACAATGTAATGGTAATATCAATTAAGTGCTAATTCTAATACTAACTATAATTATTTATTTATTTATTTATTTAAATATTGTCAATATAACGAGTCTCTTATAACTAAATTGAATTATAATAATAGTTATTGTAAATATAATGGGCAATTGCGAAAAGATAGATCATAAGTCAAGCCTAATACTTTTTTTAAAAGGATTGTCAATTAAATCATAAAGTTAGAAAAAACATTCGGGAAATATCATCTTTTGCTAGCAATCTCATAGAATAATAATTATTAATATTAAAATTATTATTAATATGAATAATAAATTACAGCCGGTACTTGTAAAATGAAAACATGTGAGTTAAAATAAAATAATATAACATTGCACATAAAATTAAATTTAAAATACTTTACATATCTAGAATTTATTTAAGATATTATAAATAAGTAATACAAAATAAATATTTAGTTAAAATATTTATGATTAATTAAGGTGATTCACTATTGGTTATAACAAATAAAAAAAATATGAACAATTTTATGAATATAGACAAATTAATCTAAATAAGCAATTTATAATTAAAAAAACATTTATGTTATCTGTAAAAATGTTCATAAACTTTGTGAGTATATAGATGCAATATTTGAGTACACTAGACTAAATTATTATAATAATATATAGATGCAAACTATAAATCAATGACAATAATGATAGATTATAAGCATCGAGATTCTAAAAGCCAATAATGTATAGTCGTGTACATTTTTATAAGTGAACTTATACGAAGGGAATCGTCTTATCATAAGTACTTTAATACTAGTAATTGTAACATGCAGGCAGTCAAGCATACATCGCATGTAAGAATTTCTATGATTATTTAGTCGTAAAAATCTTGGGTATTAGAAATGTCTTAAAACGAGACCAAGAAAGGCACAATATATAATCAAAATATAGCCATCTTTTACAATATAAAATTTAATGTAAGAAATCATTGACAAAGACAAATAAATTTTACTATGTTCAGTACGAAGTTTTATTTACTTGTGACATTTCGATAATAAGCGTATAAAAACATGAATATTAATAATATTTTACAATTGTAATAATTTTTTCATAAAAAATGTATGTATACCCACCTATTTGCAAAAATAAATAAATAAATAAATAAATAAATAAATAAATAAATAATTAATCATTATTTTCTCATAATGGCTAATAGTGAAAATTCGGAGCCAACAGTCGCTATACATACGTCAGTATATACATGCACGTGCGCGAATAAATTAATTTTGTTATTAAAATTATGCAAATATAATAAAAATTATGTGAATATAAGAAATAACAATAGGATGAACCTATTATACTTTCTATATGAAAGGTAATATGCCTTACGCGCCATATAGCCAAGCACTCATTGACTAATGTTTTAGAAGAGTCGAGTCACTCGTCTAAAAAATAATCCCTCAGAAAACGACAAAAGAAAAAAGTTCATAGGACGAAAGTATAATATCCAGTATCTTATAGACTTAAGTCGGACAAAAATAAAAGTAAGCATTTTAATTATAAACTGATATAGATGTAAAGATAAGAAAACTAAAAATATTTTCTAAAAACAATACGTTCAATATCTAGTTTTAATGGCATCTATAATTTTTGTAAATTGAAATTTATTGTAAATACTGTTTTACTTCTCTAACAATTATCATATAATTTTAATATTTTATGCCATATGACTAAACGAAAATCTATTAATTTTACTATGGAATTTTGATTGATAAAAATTTTATAAAAAACGTTACCTCCACTTTAAATTATTTCGTATTATTAAATATAAATTCTTATTATTAAAAGAAATTCATAAAATTTTTAAGTAACGTACTTACTTTTTTCTTTTCTTTTTTTCTTTTTTTTATTAATGACAGATAGAAAGACACATTGATTATATTAGGTCAGACTTAGAACATTTAGTTTCTTTGTGAAATATATTTTTGTGAAACAGTTTAATATCCAGCTATCATAATATGTTTTCGTAAACATAATAAACAGTACATGTAATATATTAATTTATAATTCCCAAAGAATATTCGATAATAATAAAAGAATATTACTATTCATTATTTATTTTTTAATATTTGTGAATTATATCTATTAAATATATAAAATATTTCATAGGTATAAATCATATTACGCTTGTATTTTTAATGAGACTTCTCATTAAAAAAAAAAAAAAATCTGTTTATAGAAGTTTCCATTTTAGTTTCCAAATAAATGTATTTAGAATATTTATGCAAATGAAAAATATTATTTGCAATGAAATAGTAGCAATATTTATACAGATAATTCTGTGACAGTATTAGGCATTGAAAAATATTTTATCATATTCTTATAAATCCAAGTTTATCGCGTCTTTTTATATTCATTATTTAAATAATTTTATTGATATATTTAATAGAACATAAGTATTTTTATGTAATTGTAAAAAGCACATTAACAAATTGCATACCATAATAAAAATAATAAATTTTCAGATATACAATGTGGTATTGAAATATTATATCGTTTATAATATTACATTTATATAAATAAAATATTTTTCAAATTATTTTAATTTAAATTTTCGAGTATTTATATTTCTATACAATTATACCAAAATATATTTTTTTGTATCTACATACGGTTTGAAAATATATTCTATAACAAAAAAAAAAAGAATATCTCAACGAACCATATGATTAAATAAAACAAATGGTCTACTAATTATGTTTTTATTTTTCTTCAGGTTGATTAATTTGCTTGACATATATTATATAAGAACATAAAAGGAGCAAATAATCAATGAAAGATATTCTAGTTCAAATTTATTAACAAATTAAACTATTGTAAATGATTGTAAACATTTAAAAAGTTTGTAAGGGTAATATAAGAAATTTTAAATATTGGTAATTTACTATGTTCTACAATGTATCAAATGAAAACCCAATAATTTTTGTGAGTTTTAATAGTCTTAAGTATTTAAACTGTATATAACATCTGATGAATTTGAATTTGAAGTATTAACTCATTTTATTTTACATCTTATATTATGTTTCAAGATAAATTATATATTCTAACCATAAAATCCGACAATTATTTTATAATAAAATACTTTTATTAATAATAAAAAAAAAAATTAAATTCATGAAATTTATTTTTATGTTATAGTAATCGCGTAGAAAGAATAATAGAAAAAATTTGCAAAATATTTTTGCTCTCATAATTTGCTACAATTATATCATTTATGCGTCTAGACTGTATAGAAAAATATACAAAACATAAAGGAATAAAACACGTATATTACAAGTTTTATATTCTCATAGTACAAATTTCTTTTATTTTCAGTACTTTCTATATTTATTACAATGCTTCATTTAAATTATGTTATACATAATTATATATTAGATAACAATATGTTTTGTTATAGATCAAAACAGGAAAAGAAGTTTTTATATATGTATTTTTATTCATAAAATTTGTGTGTACGTGTGCGTGCGCGTGCGTTTGTAATTCGACTTAAGTTTATGTAACTTTGTCGATTGTAACTTGACGGACAAATATTAATTAGACGTGCACTGATCGCTTAATCAATGATTCATGAATTTGTACTAAATCACAGAAATGGTTGTATCATAATGGTATGTGTCTAACAGGCAGAACTTGCATGCCTGATTAGTGCAAGAAGCCCTTTTCAAGAGGATGAGAGACATAATCTATGGAGATGTGTGTACCATTGAACATTTCATTTACCTCTACGTGAATAATGATTCATATCGTAAATACATAAGCCAGCACGACTGTTCTCATTGATAATAAATATGTGAATTACGGAGAAATAACAGTTGTCACGGGCTAATATATAACATTTTCAATGGTTTCAATGTTTATGAATTACTTAAATTCTAACGCTACTGTTCACTAATGTATTACACTATGTAATAATATTCTCAATTATTAATGTATGATTTATCATGAAGAGCAAAGATTTTACTGTCCCATTTCTTTTAAGGTGTACCGTCTATTACGACAAAAAAATTGTAATTGAGAATTTTTGTTTACTTTTTAAAAATAAAAAATATTCATCTTTTATTAGAATATTGTAGATTTTAATTTTTATTTGTCCAAGCATATACTTTTTATATGTTTTATCTATACTAATTAATTCTAATACTATTTATATTATTATTTTTTCTAATACGGTTCTCTGTCTTTATTCCATATGCTGGTACAATAATATTTTCTTTCGTGTAAATTTAAATGTTGTTAGAAAGCTTCTGACTGACTGAAGCATTTTAAATAAATCAAAATAATAATGCTTTCATATGAAAAAATAATGTAAATTCTAAATGTCAAGTATTATATTGTAGTTTTAAAACTTATTTATTTAATTCTTAGAATGCATTATAGAATCTATTCATGAATTGATACAAAAGAACAATCATTTTCTTTATATTATATTTTTATTTTCAATAAAACTGTACATGTCTTTTGAATGTTTAACATTAAATACAAATATTGATATACAAATATAATGTATATAATATTTCGTTAGTTGAAGGCACAAATAAAAAAGAAAAATTCTTATCAAAACGGTTATAACTTTTTTTCAAAAGAAATTAAAAACCTTAAACAAAAATTTATTTCATACAATAAAAATACTGTGCCATTTGATACGCATTGATATATTTTGTACAATTATTTTCTTATAATTACTTTTAAAATAAATATTTGAAAATTGATAATTCAGGTTAAAACAGTCTTGATTGTAGTCAAGATGGTTTTTAATGTCGATATCTTATTCTTCTCGAGAGTAGTTAATTTATGCGTATATATATGCTTGAACGAATCTTATTTTTAATAATAGAGAAATCAAAATGTAATTGACATTAAAAAATAAATCACGAAAAATATACGGAATATACGGTTGAAATAATTTGAAAAACATTATTAACATATTAGCCGTGCATCTTTCCGTGCATAAAGCATAAAATGTTCCATATATGAGTAATACGATTATTCATTACATGTTTTTGTCATTTGAGATTTTCTTTGATTCCATGTAAATATAGGAATGTTGGTAAGATCGCTCTACTTATTACTACACTCTTTTATTTCGATATTCATACATATAATACAATAGTTAGTTTATGTAAATCACGAAAGATGGAAAATAGAACAATTCATTATATTAAAAACAAAAAACAAAAAAAAAACAAAAAAAAACAATTAGCGACTGTTTCACTACAGCTTTCTATGTGTACAAATTGCATTGCTTAAACAACGGGAGATCATCTCCAATAATACGATGCTTGGCGTTTTATTGACATTGTGTGGCCTTTTTTTGTCCCACGCGCGCCCAAAGCAGAATTCAAACAAAAGGGAAAAACCATTGAAAATAAATAAACAACAGTAGCATTGTTCAGACACGTTTCATTTTTTAATAAAAGACGTTTATTTATCATTTCTCACGAATGTCATTTGTTTGATTTAAGCGCGAATCTTTGATAGACGACAAATATGAATTATATATATATATATATATATATATATATATATATATATATATTTATATATTTAAAAATTTATTTTTTTTAAATATAAACTAGAACAAAAGACTTTTCGTTTCTGTTGTATTAAAATATCAGTTACAGCACACTTTATGAGCTTGATTAAATCTTTTCGTTTGGCAACTGAATTTAAAATTAAAAACAATCGATAGGTTGTTATCATTATATATATATATTTAGTATTTCATTAAAAAGTTGAATTATTTATTTGAGTTTTCTATTCGAATACACAAAATATCACAGAATTTAATATACATGTATCTTATAATCAATTATTCATCTTATACATATTTTGTAAATATAAATCGCAATTTTACAATTATCAATTGTTTAGAATAAAAGCTTGATAATGTTGAATATTTCTGTAATTAGTCGTCAAATTCAGATTAATTACATAAAGTCATAAAAACTTGGAATTAAACGTTACATTATACCGAAAGTAAATATACTTATTGAATTATTGCAAACGATACGAAAATTGCGAATATGTCTAAGAAATTGAAAATTGTCTCCATTATGCTAAGTCGCCGTACGTAACACTAATCATATCAATTTTAATATATACTGCAACGAGAATGATAAATCAAACTCATACGAAATATAAATAATGTAAAAAAGTGCCGATGACACATTAATTTGCTAAAGTAATTAAAGTCAGGCATCCCTTGCTCCAGCGGCGATCCATTAGTCATGAAAACCTTCTTTCATGTTACGCTCGATTAAAAGGTAGTTTATGGCAAACTCCCATTACTATATCTAATTCCTGTGTATATATAGACGATGAACTGAGCGAGGCTAAAGTTAAATCATAGCAGAGGCAAAGAACAGCTCAAGCGCCGATTCGCATCGACGTTTTGTGCGCGCAAACTGTCACTCATAATTATCGCACCGTGAGCTCGTGAAAACATCCCAAGCAAGCTGCACTTAATGTACCCCGTCCTACGTATAATGAAGAGTTTAGGAAAATCTTTATGTTACATCCTTGTCTTTCAAGCGCCATTAGCGTATTACCTCAATAGCCTGTTTCGCGCCAGCGTCATTGCGAAAACCAGGATGAAAAAGAGCTAAATTGTTTTCCACTTTTAATTATAACCAATCTAATTTTTGTTCATAAATTGCTTTTCTTACATCCATTAAAACAGCAAGTTGATAATTGTATTACTATTGTGTGAAAATGAAAAATTTATATTAAATTATCATTTCCAATTTATTTAAAATACAAATGTGAATATGTGAATAAACAGAATATTATATGTAAACTCTTCATTAATTGTAATCCTATTTTAATTATTGCGTTGCATTGTAATAAAATTAATATTACGTTAATTATTTATAACCGAACAAATTCTTTAAAAAATTGTAATAAAAACATCAAATAGCGTAGTATATAATTTTTTTTCTTTATTAATAAATATATCAAAAATCATTCAAATGGTAAAATTAAAAAAAAAAAAATACCATCTAACAGATAATATTATAATTATTCGTATTTCTTTAACTTTATTATATTTATTATATAGATAACAATTATAATTCTTTAAATATCCGATTGAAATAATATTTTAATAATAATATTTCAGCATTTAGAAAATGGAAAAGAAATCATAAAAATAGGGCACAAACGATGAACTAAATAAAGAAGAAAAATATATATACATATATATGTGTGCGTGTGTGTGTGTGTGTGTGTGTGTGTGTGATGACGATACGATAACCACTACAGAATTAGTAATTCATTGTGTGAATGAATTAAAAGCAATTGGCAAGCATTTATTACATTTTCGACGCAGATTTTTCCATCTTTTTGAATTCGAATCACTTAAAAGATCAGAGGAAGTAGGTTAAATCGATTACCTAGTATAAACCAGCCGCATTTCGATAATCAGCCTTTCCCCAACTCACCTATTTATCTGAAGACATGGATTAATACATGCACAGTTTCAAAAAAAAGTTAAAGTATAATAATTCTCACAAATCTACAAGCGCTTTAATAGATCGTGAAAATAAATCCATAAGCGATGAGACGAAGGCGAAAATTTTGCGGGTAGCTGATCAGCATAAGAAGTACAACATAGGACGACAAAAAGAAATACCTTTCGACTATTCATCACAAGTTGGCTAGATTAAAGTACAACGGTCCATTAAGGGCTTCAAGATGATACGGGTGATAAAGTCAACACAGATTATGTAGGTAATTTCGATCCTATGCATTACGATTCCTATTTCTATTAAATTTCAAATTCTGTAAAACCCAAAGACGGCCGAAATAAATCTTAATATTTTAAATACTCCTGACTCGTTTGGTAGTTATTCTTACGATTCAATTTACATTTCAATGAAAAGTTTATATTTGTATTTATATTTATACATGTCTGTATATATTCTATTCTATACATCAATTTATAATTGATTTGTAAATTACTAATACTTTAATCAATTTATTATAGATCATTGTATTTGTATTGAATAATAACATCTCGATAGTTTTAAAAATAACTTTTAAAATTCTTCTAAATTGCTATTAACTTTTAAATTTATACTATTTCTTGGTGAACTATAATTGCAAGAGAATATTTAATGTATTTTATTTAAATAATAATTATATTATGGATCATGAATTACGATTATACCCTGCTTAAACAAGGATGACATCTTTTATACAATTATTGTTTATATATTTATGATGTGTATTTAATACTGAAGGTTTTACCTAAGTTTTTTTTAAGTCTTTAATTTATTGCTAAAGAAACAATCCGCGTAATAATTCGATGAACATATATGAATGTCACGAATGAAAAAGAAATAATTCCTCTTAAATGTTATTAAATTATACTAAAAATTATTTTAAGTAATTTAAAAAGGGCCGATTCAAGTAAAAATATTAATAAAAATATATCGTTTAATTAAATAAATAAATATTTCGGAAAAATACAACTAAGAAAGCTATATTTTTGACATACAACTAAATGTATTTGATATTTATTCATTCTTTTGTCAAGTCGTCGATTTTCACTTTAATTCTAATTGATTCAATTTCCTTATTCAACTTTATAATTACATTAAAAAAAAATATTAAAATTAGATAGAAAATATGCTTTGTCAATGTAATATATAATCTGGCTTCGTAGTCTAAATACATCAAATCCAATTCTATGAATTAACTAATAATGATGATTATCCTAATTGTTTGTTAGCTGATATTGAAAATCAAGAGGTTAAATAACACGAGGTTCAATGCATTGTAGTAATCCTTATCGGTTTATGATATTTCATTATAGTATATACACTATTATGAAACTCGGTTTTATATTAAAATCCTTCTTAAATTTTCCTACTAAGCCCGTATATATTATTTTTTATTTCTTATTCTACCTATATTCTTAACTGCTTTATCAACTATAATAATATTAACTTCTTTGACTTTCTTTTATCCTAAATCTTAATCCTTCTAATATCTTTTTATTCGATTTACTTTTGAACTCGATAAATGTGTGCAACTGTTATTATATAAAATAAAATATATGTTATTTGATATAGAACAATAAGTAAATTAAAACAAAAAAAATTGTTTACTCATTATTATTATGTTTAAATATCAAATGTAATGACTTTCATAATATCCTAAGATGTATTACGCTTCTGTCATTTACTATTTTATTAGGGTGTTTAAATTTATTCATTACGTAACAATTTTGCAATTATTTTCTATCTTCATCAAGATCAACATAAACTTTTAATTGGAAAATATTTTGTAGCTTTTGTATTCAGTAGCTTTTGTTACATTTTCCACTTTAGTTTTAGTTCATTACTATTTTTATGTCCTACAGGATACCAACTACTTCAAATTGTTTAGAGATTTCACTTTGGTATTTAATTGCCCGTTAATTTAATAAAGTACCAACTTTGCTATCGTCAAATTTATCTCGTACAACAAGCTTTATTCCTAATCTTATGTAGTAATAATGTAATCCTTGATTCTAGATGTTTTTGAAAATTCTATACTAACTTCCTTAGCTCACCAATACCACTATTTTTCCCATCTTGTCAATCTTGTTATTATACAAAATATTACGCAGGCCAATTGATATATCTTATATCATATAACTAATGATATTTATAATTAATTGTATTTTAATCAATCAAATTGTAATATCTTTTTATTTAATAGACGAAAATAAATATATTTTACATAATTTGTTAGATAATCTAGCGTTCATACAGCCCAAAGAGCTCGTACAAGATATAAAATTAATAATAACTATGTTTTAGAAATAATAGTACTTTTATAACATATTCTCTTTTCAAATGCTTTTACTATTCTCTAAAAGAAAAAGATTTATAATTAAACACGTATGAATAAAATAACTCAACCCTTAGTATCTCATGATAACATCAGTATTGTTTTCAATATCCTTATCGTTATCGCCCAATACAGTGAGAATCCATCACAACTACTGTTACACCTACCATCATTTCCGCAAGAATACTCTCAAATAATTGTTACACGCGTATGTCGAATAACAAGTCCTACATTCCATTTCAACGGTATTTACGTCCAAGCTCGTCACTCTTCGGCAATACTCGTCTCTTGCATCTGATTTAGCGTTGGAGTATCTTGCTGGAACCATTAAAATAGTTTGTTTCTTACCCGTAGATTGCAACTTCAAATCTGTTGTTCCCTAGAATTCCCTAGTAATTGATAATACTCCAATGAAGACTGCCGCTCATTGGTCGCTTCATGACTTGAATAAATGTACACGTCGACATTCGAACAGCGCTTTCAGAATTGTGCCTATAATGATATCACGCTCGAGCTCTTCGATAAAGG
Source organism: Ceratosolen solmsi marchali (assembly GCF_000503995.2). Lineage (NCBI taxonomy): Eukaryota > Metazoa > Arthropoda > Insecta > Hymenoptera > Agaonidae > Ceratosolen > Ceratosolen solmsi. Next base: position 13,685,928 of record NW_011948413.1, read on the forward strand.
ATACCATTGTCTTTATAAACAGGCTCGAGCACGAGTGTGAAGATGTTTTCATTTCCGTTTGACATAAGCCTTATGAATAATTATGGAAATAATTCCTAAGATAATATTGATAAATTTATTTCTCATATTCTTTAATGTATTCTTTAATTTAGAAGAGCATAATATTTTGAATTAATATGTAAATTCCATGGTTTAATATTTATAGACAATTATGATATATCGCTAGCTTATTCCTACATACACTAATATTATTATTTCAATAATGGATTAAAATAAATTTTAATATTATTTTATTCCTAGTGATCAATCTTCTCATCATTGCAATTGTCTGATCCATACACAAAAAAAAAAACAGCAACTCCATGGTATTAGATTTTTCAGCGGCATTAGGCTATTCCTAAGTAATAGCGATTAGACTATATAAGATGGAAATAGTAATTATAATTTCAATAGAAAGAACGAAGGAGGCATCTAACATCTGATTCTAATAGAAATCATATCAACATTGACAGGGCGAAGTTAGGAAATGAATGCATAGGCTTCATGCACGCAAGCATCATTTGTCATAGTTCGAGTCTCTCGTAGTTACGAGTTAGATGTCGAAAGCGAAACCTGCGATATAATTACACGTTAATCTTCTCTCTCAATTTTGTTTGAATATGCGGAATCAAATACGTCTGTGTACATACCCATAAGTAAGTAGTGTCTTTAATAATTAAGTTCGTTAAAGACTTGTCTCAACAAGTTTTTTAAGCTAACAGCAACATTTTCAATAACGATAAATACATTTTTAATAATAAATAAAATATTATACATGATATTAAAAATAGACAGCCATAAAATTATATTAAAAACAAATGATAAATTATTTTATCGTTTATCTCTTACAACTAATCGCGATAAAAGCAATGAAAATCTAATACAGAATAATATTGCAGATCAGATAAATATAAAGAATTATGAATTAAGGGAATAACGAAAACAAATATGCTTTCGTAAATAAAAAGTAAATAATAGGTTTTGTTTGAGTTAAAATGCTTTGTAATATTATAATAACTAAAAAAAAGTTTTATAATTTAAAATCTTTATTTTAATTATTATTTAAATTCTTTCCAGATAAATGTCATTCAATTTAGTTGCCAGTTTGTATATTACATCTTCAACACAATTTACGGATTGTAAATCTAGTTTAAATTTTATATCTTATAATAAGTTGTCAAATTTCCAATAAAATATTATATTATAAATGAAGCTTATTTATACTTATTATGTACGAGTTTTTTAATATTATTCCAAAGATTAAATTGACATGTCGTAAAAGAGATAATTAAATGGATGAATAGTCGAATAAAAATTATTATATTAAAATTTCCAACGTAAAAGTCAACGATAAATCGATTTATATTTAAAATTATGTAAATTTTTTGCTTTGATACATTTACAGATTATATTTGATTAGAATTTTTATATTATGTGATTCAATTATATTAGTATTCAATAGAATTAAATTTAAGATCCTTTTAATTTGTAATACACTTTATAAAGAAATAATCTACTTCTCTAAAATAAATCACATTAACGAACCATTAAATATTAAAAAATTATTAACATAATATAAAGATAAATTTCAAGTTTTCAAATAATCTTGGGGAAAATATTTAATTAAAAATATTAATAACGACATTAAATTCAAGTAAATAAATATTATACTTCTATAATAGTTAAAGTATTATTCATTCTATTATTTAATTGACATTCTTATAGATCACATATAATCAACAGATATATATATATATATATATTTCTTTATTTTGAATTTAATTTTATCATTAATAATAATAAATTATAATTAATAATAAATAATAATATAATTTATAATTAATGATTATTGTATATTAAATTCATGAAATTCAATTTTTATAAATGTTTGAAACAGACTTTTATGATTTTCTACAATAATTATATTCAGTGAGCGATTACAATTTAGCTTATTTTTTATATTTTAGGAAATGTAGCGTAAAAATACAAGCAGATTTCAGTTAATTTTGCCCATAATACTAATGTATCCAAGTCTTGAAAATAATGAGGCTATTATCCTTCTTATGCTTGGTGAAATATCTTAAGAATACATTTTTAATCTGAATTTATATTTATAGTTTAATTATAGAATTATAGAAATGAAAATCTAGATTTTCAACAACTCTTATATTTCTAACCAAAAATTTTATTTAAAAAATCAATGTTTTTAATAATTGAATTATTTTCGAGCTGTATAATTAAATTATATTATTATTTTATTTTACCTTACATCTGTTAACCATTGTGTTAACCATTATATTTTTTAAACTTTTATTACCTAATCCTTTCTATATAACTGTGTAATATATAAACATAATTATAATTCATGTTGATTATAATAGTCGCATATTGATAATAAATATATTCATCATAACAAATACATTTCAATTTTATTTATCAAACAACTAAAGTATTTAATTCATAACTTGGCATTATAAGGTTTCTAACTTTTTAAATTGCTTTTATGAAGCCAATATATATATATATTTATATATATATATATATATATATATATATATATATATATATATATATATATATATATATATATACATATATATATATATATAGAAGCATATATTTAAATTTATTAATTGAAATGCAAACACGATAAAAATGTACCGGAAAAGAATTTCTATTTCAATTCACGTTGATTCATTTGTATTAAATTGATGTTTTCATTGAGTTGTCGAATAAAAATAATTTAATAAACAGGCTTTGATATTCTCAATTATATTGTTTATGTCGTTTATAGATTAATGAGTACAAAATAAAACATTTTCATCCACAAAACCATACAAATTATTTGTGAGTAATTTGTGTACATTTACTAACAACAATCAGTATTACAATATTATTATTAAATGTTAAATTAAATAATATTGTTAAACGCGTTTTTAATTGAATAATTATTGAAATAAAGATGTGTAAAACATTATTATAAAATAGTTTAGTAATCTTGTATTTAAATAAGAGAAACTAATATTTGCTAATTCCGTAAACTGTTAAATACTTTTCTCAAATTTCTAATTACATAAAATTTTAAATGCTTTCCTCAAATTCAAAACAATTTATAAAAAAGATTATCGTGAAAAATTAATTAATTTCCAATCATAATTGTATTATATCATACGTTTTCTTTAAAAAAATAAAAAATAAAAATAGATATGTAAAGGGGAAAAGTCCGAATGGATGCATTCAATTGCAAATAATTTACGATCGCCACCTACTGTGTTAACAATTTGCAGCGAATTAAATTCTAATAATGCCGGGTACTTACGCAATAACGGTCATGATCTTTTTAATTTACACGAAAATAAATTCATATTTTTGATAAGTTATAAGGTCAATGTAAACGAGGTTCTAGTTGAATTACATTTGATCATTTTTATTTAGGATTTTAGTTAGGACTTCTTTCTCTTTTCTTCTATCATATATTATATGATAGAGGCAAAGTATATACCAGCTAATGATAAAAGCAATTACGTTTTATATCCTTGAACTAATTTATATACTTGGAAATAATATTTGATGAAGGTGAAATAGTAGCTTGTTTAAATACAATTTAAATAAAAAATAGTAATGGAAGTATGTGTCATATTATCATATGCTTGAAAAGTGTTTTTAACTTTGTCTTTAATAAATTATTATTATAAAATGAAGATAAATTGTTATAATAATTAATTTAACAAATAATTAAATTTGAAAAATAATTAATAAATTGAAATTCACAATAATGGAAATATAAAAAAGTTTATTGCGAATGAATTTATAAACATATATTCAAAATAAACATATATTCGTACAGCTATGTTGCATAATAGAAATTCTGTTACTTTTGCAGAGTTGAAAATTCATATATTTGTCACTATTACCATAAAACTGTCCTGAAATACGCATTACTTATATTACATATAGAAATTGCATAAATTGCAAATATAAAACTCCGTTTCTTTCTTTTCATTTATTTTGAAAATAAAGCTCTCTCTTCTATTATTCATTAAAAGAACAATAATTATTCCAAATTATTAAGCAAACCCATTAGCATCCCATCAAATAACATTAGAAATAACAACTATTGCTACACGATAATAATGCATTTGGCGAGTCCACTTCAAGAGCATTGAATAAACTATAAGTAGCTTATCCAATTTAATCTACTTATTTATCGTTACAGGTGTGTGTGCGTGTGCGCGCGTGTGAGGAAAACGAGAATCGGGGTGCTACATCAAGAAATTTTTAAATTAAAACTGGTGTCATAAATAAATCAGAGCCTCTGGTTTGTCATATATCTATACTAGATCACAAAATCATTTACTGATAAACGACCTGCGATTTACCTAAGTCGGCTTTGATTTAGCACAACCGATTTATCGAACAAACGCACTCTTGGTATAAGCACCATAGCGTGCGAGGTAGAAATAAAATAAAAATCGAACCTCTAGTATAGAAGAAGCCAAAACAAGAGTAAAATCAGATCTAACAAAATACATATTAAGATTAAAGTGGCAATCGTTACCAAATAATTGCCATATTAATTTCAAAATAAGAGGTAATAGCAAAAACGAATATTGATTATGAATTAAAAAAATAATTTAATTTACGATTATAAAATTTCAATAAACACGTGTGTATATATATATATATATATATATATATATACCATATAATGTGTATTGAATTTCAATTTTATTATATAAAAAGAGTTCTATAAATATATTTACAGATTGACTTGCATTGGGGACATTCAAGCCCGACGCGAGGCGTTTATTTTCCTTCTGCCTCGTGCACGTGAGCAGCCCCATATGATACATCGACTCCATCGACGTGAATAAATAGCGGCGAAGGGAAAGGGCAGACAAAAAAGAGGGAGAGAAGAACAGGGTCGTGAATGCACTTCAAATTTATTCGAATGTATAAATTGGGGGACATTCGATGCATCGGATTTCAATTGAGTGGGAGGGCTCGACTCTCAAGAAAAAAACAATTGGCCCTTTTTAAGGTGTCGGTACAAATCTATGCAGAACCAACTGTACTGAAGGCGTCTTTTTCAATGTGAGGGACTAAGCTACAATCAAGCAAAAATCTTTTACGCTCTCGCTTCAAATCTAAAACTTTTATTACCAAATAACATATGAAATTCGCACATTATATATGTATATAAAATTTTGATTTATAGAAGTTTATTTTAATCTACAATAAAGTTTTCAAACAATTGAAATATATTGTAATATATAACTCCTGCATTATTTATTTATTTAAACTTGTTTTGGTCAAAAATACCTTTCAAAGCAATTAAAATATTTTTTTTCTCAAATAAAATCTCTATTATGAATAAAGTTTTATTAAAAACTAAATCGTGGAGTTTTATTAATGTTATTTTATATCTTTTAGCTAATATGAAATAAAGTATAAGATTAATAATAAAATATACTTTACGAAATTATAACGAAAACTATTGATTTTAAGTTATTATTGGTATAAATAATAGAAAGTATTTTATCTTACAATACAATTAATTTTACATATCTTTCTTGGATATTGAGATTAATAAGTAAATAAAATAAGTATATTTTATTTTAATAATAATAAGTAGTTTAAATAAAAATATTTTACTACAGTAGAAAGAGTACATAATAAGAAAAATATTTTTTTCAGATCTTAATTACTTTTAAAACTTAATTGTATTAAAGCAATTCAATAAACGCTAATATAATATAAAATACTAATTATATATGAGATATTGTAGTTTACAAATATGAAATTAAATATTTTTAAGATAAATACGGTATACTTATAGCATAATTAAATTACCGCATCTGCAAAATATGTAATTGATTTCTTTTTTTAATAAAATCTTGAATTTAAAAATACTTATAGAATTATAGAATTAAGTTTAAAATTTCTTATAATTCCTACACAGAATTGCAATATTATATAGATAATAGAATAAGTGTATATTAAAAATATAAATTATAACGATAGTTATTTTAATTTAATTAAAAATTAATTTCTTAAAATAATCGTTAGATGATTTTTCTCGTGTTATTCATACCTTTTAATAAATCTTCTAATTTTATTCCTTTTAAAATATCATTAAATTATAACAAAAATATACCAACTCCATAAACCTGTATATACTTTTACATTTCATTAACTGCATATAGCCATTATGCAATTCTATGCAATTACTACTTTATCAAAGCCTACTTGCGACAGGAGTTCGAGTACTTAACCACTGCTTTCTATTCTTCTATAAGATCCAACTTAACGATCTCGAGTAATTAGCAGATATTAAATTACAGTAATTAAAGATAAAAAGTACTTTAAAAACTTGTGTATTAAAATCTTTTAACTATTTAATAACCTTAAATATTATTTTTTTAAATAAACAATCACGTAAAAAATAATCTTATACTGAAGTACATAAAAAAAAAATTTTTTCTCAAGTGAATTTTATTCCCATTCCACTGTTATAGTATTAAAGTTTATTGAAATTATATATCTCGTATGGTTACATATCATCCATTAGTTGGTAATGGATATAATCATATTTATCTACTTACCATTGATGAAAATGACGAAAGCGACTATTCTGGACAGCCACGTCGCTGAATCGTGCGCAGTCATTTTTTTTCTATCTGATGATTATTTCGTGTCGCATAATAGTCTTTTTGACGATGTAATAATCTCTACACCTACAACAGAAGCAAGTAAACTCGTTAATTCTATATTTCCAATATCCCTATTGAAATAACTTTTTCGTACATAGTCGAAAATAACCTTTCATAATTTCTATAAAGAAAAAAAATTTTTATAATTCTTATGTAGGAAAAAAAAAATATATATATATATATAAATATATTGAATATTATTTACAAAAAATTATTAAATAAACGTTTTATTAATATGAAAAATGTACATTAAGCAACTTGTGAAATTAATAGTAATAATCAAATCGTTAATATTAATTACTTCTTAAAATATATTTTATATTGCAAACTAAAAAAGATTGAAAGTTTTTGTCATTAGTTTTTCATATAAGTAAAGTTTATAATTATTTAAACTTTTTACTGGTATAGAAATTATATTCTGAGATGAACAAACTTTATATAGAGTTAGTACACTATATTTCGATAAAATTACTATATTGAATTTAAACAATGAAATACTTTCATACTAAAGAAAATCTAATAAGTACTTTAAACTTAACAACTAATCAGCGTATTAACAAGTTAAAAAAATTTTTAAATAAATAATGGCTAATATAACATAAATAATAATATTTTATTCGAAAAATAAATTACAAATATAAGATTACATTATTCATTTTATTTGAGTTAAAATGAATTATTCATGTTTGTGAAATAAATAATGTCGAAACAATTGATGGAAATTGTAAATTAAAAATTATTAAATTACAAAAAAAAATACCAATATTAAGCACTCTAAAAAGTCGAATCAAACTCTATATACATCAAATCGTATAATTCATTTTATATTTATTTTATATTTTTCGCATATAGCGTAATGCTTATATTCAGAGGACTATTGTAAAATGAAAAAAATATTTGAAAAATGCTTGTACGTTACATACTCTGAAATAATATTCGTATTATTTTGTTTGCGAATGTGCATACTTTTTATACCTCGGAAATTCTTTATTAATTCAAAATGTTTTGAAATTAATAATTTTTACCAGATTAAATATTTCGCACCTCATTACCTTAAAATACTAATTCAAACACAATTGAATAATTAATCTTAACACATATGCACTATTCAAACATACATTTGTTAAATGCTATTTTTGAATAGCAGATCCGAATAACAAAATAGTTTCAAAATGAGTTTTATAAATATATATATATATATATATATATATGTACATATTAATATAAATATTAATATGTATTCCAAGAATTCATCCTACTTAAAAACTATCTTATATTACTTATAACTATTTTATTTTAAATAGCAATAAAATGTTCAAGTTTCGTATAGTAAATTTTATGCATCTATAAACGTTAAATTTTAGAAAGTAACATAAATAAACATAAATATGCTAAAAATATTAAGAATTTCTGAACGAAAACTATTCGTATACTAATACTTAAAAAATTTCTGATTCAATTTTATTTATCTGATCAACGAGATATAAGTTTAGATTAAAGTTAATTCTCTAAATAATGATTACCATATTATATACAAATATTGAAAGTAATATAGTTATTGGAATAATAATTGTCTTGAGGAAAAGCCAACATGAACGATATATCAAATGAATGCGAAGGGGAGTGAAATCGAGGATTGAAGGCATGAAAAAGTACAGTGAAACGGGAAGCAAGTATTTCCCTACTTGGCGACCCATAAATAAAATCCATTTGAAAGCCCTCGTTCAATATAGCTTTCAACCTAAACAAACACTCATGTCGTCTTTTTTACTTGTGAGAGGACGTGAAAAGGTCGGTAAGACCTGATGCGCAGCGATTAATATTCGCGCAGCACCAGAAAGAAAACGTAAAAGACGTCAGCTTAATACACTGGAGACGAACTCAAAATACTTATATACTCGTCGTTATTATTTTCCTACGTGTTCTTTTCTTTTTGTTCTGCTTTATGCGTTCTTCAATGTCTTTAATTCTCACAAGAGTCAAAGAGCAGTGGATAGGTCCATTTATTTAAATGAAAGCCGACGATTCGCGCGTCAAAATGTCTGAACGACGTCGACGAGTAAAGCATCAGTCTCCTCGCCATCGGATGTTGATCTTAAAATATATTTAATTAATCACGACTGAGAATTCACGTCGCTTAGTTTTACATTAAGTAAAGTGCTCGCTGTGTGTTAACTGGATCGCCGTATGACAGAAAAATGCTCTGATTGTTGAGCTATAATTGTCGATATAGACTAGATAATCGTTAAAGTTGAACAAAAAATACCAATATCAAACATTGAAATTAAATTTTTCTTCTTTATTTATTATTCACATTAATATGCTTATTAATACAATATAATTGTAATTTTTGCATTTTTATAAAACATTTATAAATTTTTTAAATACTTTCAGTTATCAGATATATTAATTATATAATGTACGTGCCGTCAAATTTATATCAATATTACATTTTAATTAATTTAAATTATGTAAGAATATAAATAATGCAAATTGCTACGTTTTTTAAAATCTAAACACGTTTTACTCTATTTTCATAATACCAAATTCACATTTTTCACATTCGGAGTGAATATAAATAATTAAAAAAATTTTATTCTATTAATGTTATTCTATACAAATATAAAAGATGCAGATTAAAAAATTGTTTTCATTGGATTATTTTATCAATTGAATATATCGTTCCTAACCATCTTTTTCTATACATATAAGAGTGTTTGTGTGTGTGTGTGTGTGTGTGTGTGTGTGTGCGCGCGTGCGTGTGTGTGTGTGTGTGTGTAAATAAATTGTTTTTGTCCAGTGTACATATATATATATATATATATATATATGTATATGTATTGTACACTGAACAAAAAACAAATTTTATTAAATGATACTATTCCTAAAATTACATTTAATTTTGAAATATTATATTAATTTATTGTATTTTAGATAATTTATGAAAAGTAAGGAGACTTTATGATGGTTTTCTTTATTTACAAACTATATGCATTAAAAATTAATTAAAAATTTATGAAATTTAATTTAGATATAAACTTTTAAAAATTTAGTAAAAATAACATACTTTATAAGAACTCTAGCGGATACAATGACACATAACTAACGAATTATAAAATCATACCCTTTAAATAAATAATAAACTATCAATATACTTATATATAAAAATAAGATTTTCAATCATAATATAAATAATTTTCTATTAAAATTATAAATGTTTATCGATTAGTAAAATTATGATGACAAAAGTATTACAAAAGATAAATTAAACAAATTACTTTTCTTATGTACTATATTTATATTTGACAGATTTATAGGATATTAAATCATATTTTTAAAGTATTGATACTAAAAATATGAAATATAAGCTGTACAATTATTATTTATAATATCTTATTGTATACGTATACATTATATTTAGTTGTAAATTTTTAATGTAATTATTATAACAATTGAATTGCCACTTATACTTAAATCTTTGGATTGAAAGTATTGATCAATGACTTGATTGTTATCTAAAATTGATTAATCATATTATTAACAAAAAATACAGATTTTTATATTTACGGTTCATTAGCCGTTATAAAATATTTTAAAAATAAAACTACTAGTTTAGTCTAAATTAAAACTCAATAAGTATTTTTTATTTTTGAAAATAAATTTTTTAATATTAAAAATAATTTTTCGTTAATTTACATTAATTTTTCAATTATTCTTTATATAGAAAATGGAATCTAGCTTCTTTATAAACGTACCTTTTATCTATTCCACAAAAATATCTTTTTTACAACTTTAGATGATCTACGTACAGCATTACTCATCATCATCTTTTTTATGACACTTTTTATACTTTCTTAACTTTTTGTCTTTACACTTTCGTAATGAAGCTGCAGTATAGGTATTAACACGAGTTTACTCAATGACTAATTAATATTTGTATGAAAACAGTGAGGAAGCAGATGCTTTTTCTTGTTTTGTTGAGCTTAAATATCAGCTAAGTACCAGAAAAAAAATTGAACAATTTTTTCTGCTGCTTTAAATTTAGTTCAAATTTAGTGTATAATATTATTGTAACAGATATAATTAATTTATTTGTAATATTAACACAATCAATTGGATTATATATTTAGTGATCGATTAATATTAATTAATATTACATCATATATGGTTAACGAACTAACATTATTTATAAATCTGACAAATTCCTATTATCGATATATTTTTTCATATTATTTTTTATATAATTCATATTATAATTATATTACACGTGTGAATGATTAATCTCTTTTCAATAAAGGATAAGGACATAAATGGTGCAAGAAACATATATAAATTATACGTTATATACATATATTTAAATAGATAAACAAATATAAACATAAATATACAATATAAATATATTTAAAACTACTTAAATCCATATCGTTAATATATTTTTAAATCTTAAAAAATACCATTTATAAAATGATTTAATGACTTTTTAAACTCGTGAAAACAAATATTTTTGTTAAATATAAATATTTAAAAATTGTGCAAAATTCTAATATTTATAATATTCATTAACCTACCATTTATTAATTAATGTAATTATTTCAGTAAAATTATTTATAACAATAAAACAATAATAAAATACTTTACATTGGTGTAATATGGAATGTTTTTTAATGGACAAATGAAAAACTGAATCAAATTGTAATCGCGCATAACTAACTCTGGGTAGATTGCAAAATAAATGCGAATATTCGTTTATGATAAGCTGTTTGTATTTAGCTTATATTTAACATAAATATACAGAGTTTTTATTATCAGGTATTGATTTTGCACTTAGTAGTTTTTAGTACTTGTGATTACGTTTTTGTTGATACACGTCTGTACGATTAATCTATTTTCAATAAAGGATAAGCACATAAATGATACAAGAAACATATTTTACTTATGAAACAAAATGCAAATTCTAAAAAATTGGTTAAAATTGAGATGACTCGTTTTTCCTTCCAATAATTATTAAAAATATTATAAATATTTTTATTTAAATAATGTATTTGTTTAAATAATAAAACAGCAAATCTAATATATGAAACATATTCAGATTAATTTCATAAAAGTAAATTTATTAATATATAATAATAAATATGAATACATTTATCTGAAAATCGCTTTAATTTATATTTATTAAATACAAAAATTAATAAAACCATGAATTTTTCGTAAATTTATATTTTTATTGATAAAATATAATGTATATAAATTTCGTATTAAAATATAAATATATTTTTATATTTGAACTGCTTTAGTTTATTGAATATCTTCATTCAGTCATATATTTTATATCTTTTGTTAATAATATATCATAGATAATTATTAATACTAAATTTCAATGCAAAATAATTAATTCTCTATTCATTATAGATCATATGAAATCATGTTTATTTTTTGCAATTAAATAATATAAAATTGATTTCAAATAATTTTAAAATATAAAAACACGAATCAAACATGAAATAATGTGAATATGAATGCACGAAATTGTTTAAAAAAATTTTAATAATTTGGTAGCTGTGTGTAATCATATGCATATACACATTTTCTATTGAAAAATGTTAGATATATGAAAATATATTTTCAATAAGAGTGATATATTTTCGAATACTAGATGGACAAAAACTTTACGACTTGTATATATATTAATATTAGCTATGGTAATATATAGCAAAGATGTACAAATATTATATTTATACTTTAAAGATTTTTATATAAATATAAAATATATTGAAATTCTATTCGAATATCCTGACTCTTGAATGATCCTGACTTGAATATCCATTATCCAAAAATTAAAACTAAGAATAAAAAAATTATACCTTTATATAAAAAGTTTGTATTAAAGATTTTTAGTGCAAAGTTTTCGTGTTTAATAATTTAATATAACTACTATTTATTGTCTATATAATCTCATGAATATAATGGTATTACTAATAAAAGTATTTTGTCTCTGCGCATTAAGCAAACTGAAATTTATCTAATAATAGTTACTCTATTTACTGATTTACTGATTTATTAATCCAAATGTTGAGCTGTATTCAACATTAGGCCATTGATTTTTGCAACGAAGATCGGATGAAAAATAGTAGAAACAATATAATCAGATGTGTATTATATTGAAATAAATTGAGAAAAAGAAGAGATAATATTTTGTTTTAAAACATTTTATACTAAATAAGGTTATTACATTTTTCCAAATCATACACAATATTAAGATTAATACAATTTATTTTTATTATTCCGATAATTTTCTAATTTTAAACAATCAATCTCTAATCGATATGTTATATAGATAGTTATTTCAATTATTAATGATTCGTCATTTCATACACAAAAAGAATATAATTTTATAATATAGTTTTATAATATATTAATATATAATATATAAATAGCAAATATAGATTATATATATACTTATATTATTGTTTAATAAATGAATTAATTAGTGTATATTATTAAAGTAGAATTAGCTTGAAAAACTTTCATGTTGACATGTGCATTCTCTTTTTTTTTTTTAATTTTATTTATAATTTGCATTACATTGTTAAATTTATTCACTTTACAATGTGATTACTATCACCTATGCTAATTCTCTATCCCAGTTAATTAGAAGATGACATTGGCGCCGTATTGCGAAACAACCTAAATTGGAAAAATAGCAGGACCACGAATTAGGATAAGAGAGTGAATGGAGGAAATGACGTAGCGACACACGGGTGAGAAAAATTTTAAGATATAAAAGTTATTTGTGACTATGGTCTCACACAAACATTAGGTTTTCATTTCTGACCAATAAAGCAATCTTTATTTAATTCCTAGTTTAAGTTACTCCAGACTTTTATATTGCAGTATGAGAATTTCTTCAATAACACATTTATTATTCACATTTCTTTTATTACTTTGTTTTAACTTTGTGTAATGCATTAAATGCATAAAATTACATACATTTTTTAATCTCGAATATTATTTTTTACTTACAAAATTCTTATATATATATATAAAAAAAAAAGGTTTCTAACGTTTTTCACTTATTTATTCATTTTATCATAGAAAGAAAAAATATTTTTAAACATATAAGTTTATATCTGCTATCATATGCTACAACAACAATGGCGTAATCATTTATGTACAAAAAATATCAATATCTACACATAAAATAGATATTTATTTATAAGCTAATTTTTAAGAAAATATGCAATCTATTTATTCATATGTAATAAATATCTAATAAATTGAATATAATAATAAATTGTTCACATTTATATAATCAGCTAATCTATTTCATAAAATCGAATCAACATTTGAGTTTAGTCAGACAACTTAATCAATTTTCTATGATATGTATATTATATAAATATAATAAAAGTCGTATTATAATACATAAACATAGAATTAAAATTAGTAGATAAATCTAAAATGCAACATGTATATATCTTTATTTATATTAAAATATTAAACATTATTAATGTTCATAATTATTATATTTAAGGAATATACAATAGAATTATACAATAGAAATAAATATATTTAATGGATAAATGTGAAACGGAACATATATATGTCTTTATTTATATTAAAATATTAAATGTTATTAATGTTAATAAGGAAAATATTTGAAGAAATAAATACTTTATTAAATTAAATCAATATATTAGTTTCGATTATTAGTAATATTCAATAGTAATAAAATGTTTTAATCGTGCATTTGAAATTAGTATTTTTTATTGGCGATTATTCTATTCTGTATTAAAATATATCTATATAAGATAAAATGAATCATAAAATGTGGAAATTTTTTGCTTAATAAATTTTGTAGAATGAATAGAGTTACATGTGATAATAGTTTAATTATAGTTTCTATATAAAATTTATTAAAAGTTATAATTACGTATTTCGATAAAAATAATATTTACAAAAATCATAATTACAATATAATTTTATTTCTTGTACGATTAAAGAATGTATACTTATTAGAATATAATAAACACTTATTTGTATAAAATATATATTTAATAAAAATAAAATATGAATAAATCAAATTTAAGCCTACCTATTTAAACATCAAACAAGTAAATAAATTAAGCTATACAAAAGTCTTTCATTCCAAAAAGGTTAGCCTATATATCCGACTATACTACTTTATAAAGCGCAAAGGCTTTATTGAAATATAATATTGAAATATATTTCTACGTATATATAAAAACACTTGAAAAGAATCTTTTACCTTTTCCCAAAAGTTTTTGAATAAAAGAGTGAATAAAAAAAGACACGATGGACCATCTAAAGATTAACAAAAGGATACAAGCGCAACGACAGCGCTCTCGAGTTTAGTGAGAAATAAAAAATGTAATGGTAAATAAATGAAAAGGATAAAAGTAATGACGGTAGCCACGGCAGTAAATTGTAAAACAATCTACGACTTCATATCATTGATTGTATTAGGCATGGTATATTTTAAACGAAAAGAGGGTAAAATCTGTGAGAAAAGTAATGCTTAAAGAGCAACTAGTATATTTATTAATTTTTTATGAATGGATTCTCTAACCTGATACGAACATTCGGGATTATAATTTCAATGTTAATTTTAGTCCCAAAACAAATTCTTGAAGATTTAATATTTAAATTGAATATGAATAAATTTTTGTAATGAAACGTAAACTAAAATCAACAAGTAATAAAATAATGCATTATATTAAGTATCTATATATTTATTAATGTACAAATTATATAAATGTATATAATTTTAACCAAGTTTCATTGCTAATATTAGGATAATATTGTATCCTGTTAGAATTAATTTTGAAAAAACTTTAGAATTTATAAATAAATTACACAATTAATTTAATGTCTTTAAAAATGGAATAAGAATAATTGGATTAATAAAAAATTTGCTTGTACTTTAAATCAAAAACTCATTTATGTATATATATATCTGCATATGTATAATACGCTTTTAGTAAATAAAGATATAGATTTTCCACATAAAGTTTTAAAGAATATTTTATGCTTTAAAATTAATTAAAAGCATTAAACATTTTTTGAAAATTTGAAAATATAAAAATTTTCTAACGTATCTTAACTCGATCACTTTCATTCAAGATTAATTAAAAGACTAATAAATTTTGTATGCACGCGCGCGCGCGCGCGCGCGCGCGTGTGTGTGTGTGTGTGTGTGCACAAACGTGCACAACATTTATTATATAACGCATAAATTTATAGGCATATATGTGAAAAAATTATATACTATTATATATCACATAATATAGTGTATATAATGTCATTTATTAGCATCTTTAATATTGTTCGTGATAATTAAATTTAGAATAAGAACAAAAATAATGTGAATTATAGATAAAAATAGGGCTCATTTATAAAACATAAATATAATATTTCCCTATTCGTTTTTAAATCTACGTTTCCCACTTGCATAGTATATTGCATTGTATCATGCAACAATGAAACATATATGTTTACATATTGATAATCATAACGACATATATAAAAATAATTACTTCCACAAAGCAATTACTAGTGGAAAATTTTTAGTCAAAGAACACACACAGCGACGTGCGCTCGCTAGTGTGTGTAAGCGAGTGGGTGTATCGCACCTATCGTTTGCGGAGAACCTTTATTGCGCGGACAGTGATGTGGTTTTCGCAAGTATCATCCCGATCACAAAATTACAAATGAAAATACAAAAAGGTGTGTCGTAAGCGCCCGTCGGATTTTTAATTTTTTTTCATTTTCACGACTTTTACTTCCGATTGGTTCGATTCTTTGGATCAGTACGCGTATAGACGAAGCGTAGCATTGTTCTTGTATATATGTATGTACGCGCGCGTTGCAAGCTCGAAATCCGATTTGCAAAAGGGTTGTACATTGCTTAAAATGTGACAGAATTGTATTTCATTCGTGTAGTTGATGTGCTGCGCTTCTCTATTGTTATCCTTTTACAAAAACAATTTTTCGTTGATAAATACCATTATTCGATAGAGGACTAAAACATTTTTCCGGATACTCTAAAATTTCGCCTATAAATTAAATATTCTATCAAATTTATACAATATATATTATAAATTGTAATATTGTAATGTCTGCAGACGAGTATTTATGTATTATGTTTTAAGACTCAAAAGCTTAAACACATTTTGCTGTTAAATTTTATTAATCTTAGACATAATTATGAATTAAATTGCCTTTTTATTTAAGTACTGCGACATGCAATTTGAGAACTTTTAAATATATTAGCCATTCATTTTTTTAATAATTAATGTATTAATAATATACAATAAAGCGAAACTTTTCTAATATATAGTAGCTCTTATAAAGATATTTTGAAAAAATTTTATTAGTTACATTTGATTTACACAATTTTTAAAATATCGAAACATGAAAAAAGAATATAATATGAATAATTTTATATGCTGATAATAGTGACCCAATATAATATTATTTTACAAAGTTATGCATACTCCATTGAAATAATTTCGTTAAGATTATAAATAAAAGAAAATTATAAATGATGTTTTTTTTACAACATGTAGTTGAGATAGAAAACTGTAAATATAAATATATATATATATCAATATTCATAAAAAAAAATTTAAATAAAATTATCTTTCACTTAAATTTTCAGCATATATTACAACAAAAATTGTAATAACGAAGAATAATATATTAAAAATGAATAGTGTAATAAAAAAATTGAATAAATTTTGCTTCAATTAAAAATATTTATAAAATTAGCATTTATGAATTCATTGATTCTATCTCAATATCTATAAAATATAAAAGCTTATGAGATTAATAGATTATAAAATAGTCAATAAATGCAAAGGAAAAATATTTTTCTCTACCTGTAATAAATAGTATACAAGCGTGCATTGATTATCTAGATTTAGTACGATTTATCAAAGAAGTCGCGATAAAAATTTTAATATATATATATATATATATGCAGAAAATTATAAGTCTACAATAACAAAATTTAACATAATATGATTAATCAGTTTAGAATGAAAGTTAATGAAACCTGCAATTAATTAAATACGTTTTAAATTATATATATTAAACTATGCATTGAGTTGAATATCGTAGTCGATTAATTATAGTAATGAAAGTAACATTCCATTACAATAGGTGATTTTTATTTTTCCAAATAGAATTTCGTATCACAGATCGAAACTTGAAGATATACATAACATGATAAAAAATAGTTTATTTGTTTGTTTTATCGAATACATTTCTTACAAAATATAAAACACAACGAATTCATTAAAAATTATGTATATTAAATTCGTTTAATATATTTATAGTTGGCGGTTTTTCTGTTGCCTACATTAATATTTTATGTTTTATAAACATCCATTCCAACTCCAATCGATTAAAGGATTTTTTCCTTTGATACAAATTGAATTTACTTAAAACATGAAACCTTATGAAACACAAAAGCGGAACAAGTAATATAAAGCAATTATTTACTTCGCTTCATTAGAGTTTTAAAATTTATCCCAATTCCAAGACAAAGCCATAAATATGTGCATAAGGACTTGAAAAGTATCTGCTGTAGAAAAAAAACCAAAAACATTAGCTTCATTCGTCACACAAGCTAAATCCGCGGACACATTTTGCAAGGAAAAAGCTTTTCAATACTCGGCGCGCGCAGTTACACATTGGCCGCGGGTTACAAAATAAAAAAGGAAAAGAAAAAACAAGAGGGTAAAAAAGCTCTCATTCCCCATAGGCGCGAGCGCAAGAGTGCACGCTCGGATTCTTTGGCAGTGAGCCCATTTTACAAAATTTCAAAGAATATCCTGTGCACCGTTATACATCATTTTCAGCACTCTCCCACCATTCCACCTCCCCAAACATCACCGTTGCCGCACCTCGCTAACCACCTTCCCCGGTCTACGCAACGTTCACCTTCTCACTCACGCTAACTCAACTCCACCATGCCACTTTCTCTTCCCGTCTCTATCTATCTATATTTTTCTCATTTCCTCTCATATTCTATCTATCTTTGTCCTTCGTTTTTTCATTCATCACCTGCTCTTTTCTCTTTAAAAACAAGTGAAACTAGACTAGTGGTGTAGTGGATAAATAAGAAATGAGAATGAGTAGGACTGTGATAGGGGAGAATAAAGTAGAGTGGGAGAGAGTTGGAAAAGAAATTCGGCATTTACACTATCGCCCTCGCGCATTTGCGAATCCAACACGCGATGACAATCATACACAATAACCAGTATAACTTCCACTCCTTGTCCTATGCATTCTGAACCAGCATTTTTTAAATACAGTCCAGATTTCGGTATTTGTAAGTGTATACACCTTTGCACGAATACACGTGTGTAGTGTGCTCTTTCTCTTTGTTTGTATGATATTTTTATAGATGATATACACAAATGATAACTTCTCTGCAACTGCATCCATTTTTTTCTCATATTATTGACAAGCAATGCACGTAAATGTTAAAGTATAGATGCATTTGTTCAAATAGGTATTTTTATAGTAAAGAATAGTAGAGAATATTTTTCAAAACCAAGATCGGCATTTTTTATGTCTCAAATAGTTTTGGTTTAGTCAATTTATAAAAAGTTGCTTATTGCTTCTGAAAGTATAAATTTTACTCATGATCGAGTATGCCTATTGGATAAATAGAATTATTTAGTTGTATATATGTTAAATTTTGTCAATATACGCGTATGCGTATGTATGCGCGCGTAAATATTTTTAATTTGGAAGAAAATCATTCTGTTAGTAAAAACAGTAATAAAAAAAAAAATTACTTAAATAAAATAAATAATGGCTTTCAAATAATTTTTTTTTTATTTTTTATTTATGAATAAATGTTATTCATTAATAATAAAGTAATTATACTTGTTGTTGTAAGTGAAAATATTATAAGTGACTATTTTTAGAAAAAAAGTATTCAGTTTTACAAGATCTAAATATAATTCTTCTTTATCATACATTCTTCTTTATCATATTTATACTCACATTTATTTATAATCATCGCATTAATTTATTATTACATTTGAGTGTGGATGTGACCCGCACGAAAAAAATTATATGCTCATCTTTGTTCTCAATAAACATTAAATTTCCCAAATTTTCTTTTCAATATATTTTTGTATAAAAAAATTTAAAAATTATACTATATATTACAGTTCTAGATTGAATTCAGTCTTATAAAATTTTATTCGATACAAAGATCATTCTTTTGCATATTAATTATTTATTTGATATAATATTTATGAATTAATAGCCTATCTTTTCAAATAAATTATATCTGCAAAAAATATAATTGTACAGTTAGGAATTCTTAAAAATTGATTCTTAGATTCTTAGAAATATGAATTTTTAATACACTATGCACAAAATTTATACTTTTATATGCACAAGTTGTAAATATAAAATATTTAAAATGAAAATTACAATAGTACTCACCGGAAAATTATATATGCCAAATCTTGACTTTCAAATAAGCAAAAACAAATCCTAATTTAACAGTAGTTAAATACGTTAAATTGTTATTGTTAGGAAAGTTAACTGAATTTTTCGGCGAAATTTAATAGCAAGCATATATTGAAAATTTAAATACAATTACGAAATATATCTATATTTTAATTGCCTTATAACTACAAACTACAATTGAATTATTCATACTATTTTCAATTTTAATTATAATGATAATTATATTATAATGAAAATATTGACAACGAAATTATTTAAATTACCAACCTGATAAAATAAAAATAATTTTAAGTAAATATTGCATACTATATTATTATTTAAATAACATTAGAATAATATTATAGCTAAACGCCAAAAATACTACTAATTATTTTTTTTATTTCAATGTCAATAAATACTTTTTATATTTATTTATTATTTTAAAACTAAGAGAATTTTAAGATTTTTTAATTTTAGTTAAAATTTTAAATTCGAATTTTTCTATTTTCTAACAATTCTTTTTAAATTTGAATATAACAAACTACGACAAATAAAAAAAATATTACAGTTCTATCGCTTTAATGTTATCGAATAAATCAGAATTCAATTATAAATTGGCTTTTCCAATTAATAAAAACGTTTCTATTGATTTCCATCGAATTTTAATTATTATATAAAGTCGAATTTATCCTTCAACCAATAGTACTATAAGTTTCATGATATAAACACCTTTTAAATTTGAAATAAAAATATATTGAATGTAAAGTCATCCGGATATAAGCCTCGGCTATTTTATTAAGAATTTAAGTATAAATTTTACAATAATTTGACTTGCTTCATTTTTTACATTCAAAAGAAGAATTGGGTCATTTATAAAAATACATATAAAATTTCGATATATATTTCGATATATATATATTTTAAAAAATGAAAATATTACTAAAATTTATATTACGTTTCAGTAATCATTCCTCTCCGATATTTAAAATTACAGTTGTTCAAATTCAGCAATTTTATAAATGGTGTAATTTACATTTTCTACTCGTTCTTCCCTATATCGCATGTTATTATTGGAATTCAATTTATAAAACTCCATGTTTATTGAGAAATCAAATTTTTTCAAATGAAAAATTTCGGATGTACTTAATAAATAATATGCCAAAGGATAATACGTGAAACACAGGTTTGATGAATAACATGTCCGTCTAAGTGGATGCTGATAATAATTTATTCTTATATACAGAAGAGAATACTATAATTAATCTCTAATAAATTTTTGATAAAAGTCCTTTAGGTTTTATTTTGAAATAATTGAAAATTTATTAAATTGTAAATTACTTGAAAAATAGTATAATTCATATTAGATTATTATAATATGTATTCTGCATAGAAAATATATTTTTTAAATTTAAACATCTTTTATTATAGAGTATTTAATTTTAAGAAGGTATTATAATTTTAAAGTTATCTAGGTATTCATTGAAAACTGATTTTCCAATATTAATTTTAGATAAAACTCTTAAGAATTTTTATTTACTTTTCAATTATATTTTCTATGGTGAATTAATTTAATAATCATTCATTTACTTCCGCGGAACGACCTTTAAGTATTGAACATTGAAAACAAATAAATTTATCTAAATCTATCTATTGTGTTACATAAATTATAATAATAAAAAAATATTTTATGTATAAATTTTATATAATATAACATTTCATTTTCATATACTGAAGCTTATAATAATGTATTGTAATATTACCAAATAATGTATAAGTATATAACTGAAATTGTTAAATTCTATAGACTTTTTTTATCGAACATATAATTTCTTTTTTCTTAATAACGAATCTTAAAAACATGAAAAATCGAATCACCTCTATAGCCATATACATGAATGTAAATCTCTTTGGAAAGACATTGTTGAGCCCCTTCAGGCCTATTAAAATTTCTTTTGTATTTGCTTTTAATCTCTTCAATATCTACGAACTATGATAAAACTCAAAATAAAAACCAAAAAAGACTTAATCAGTTTCATCTAATCTAGAAGTGGAGACGAAAGAAATATCTTGTTTCCCTATAGGCCTATAGAATATTCCCAATGGATTTCCAATTTCCATCCCGGGAATCAACTTTTACTCGTCTCTTTTATATAAGTAGAAAAACAAAGTTTCCAATTTTAGATTACAATATTTGCACGCAATAATTTCGTATGTTTCGGCTAAAAAATTACATTTTTATACGTATATTAATAGAATGTACGTTAGTAAAAAAATTTTCTTTATTTATACTTCATCGATTAACTTGCTGCTACTTATTAAAGTCAATTTAAAAAATTAAAATTTGAATTAATGTTTCAATATATCATGTATTATCTCATTACTACACTCATTCTATGATGTAGATTTTATTACTTTCTTAACATAGATCATCGACGAAAATGTAGTTAAGCAAGTGCTTTCCTACTAATATCAAAGATAAGCTTATGTATATTAAATTTTCTGTCAAAATAAATTTTTTAGCATTTCATTATTATTTGATATTTTAAGTTTAATTTTTACTTTATATAATAGAAATGTATGTTCTGAGTGCCGTTCGTTTCAAGATTTATTATTATCAAATTAAATTAAACGTCAAATGAGATTATGTTTCTTAGGGCAGTAAGCTTCATTTGATGTATAATCAATGATTCTTATTACAAATTTATTTTCCTTTATTACATGTACGAAATATATCTAAAATTATCATTTTTACAAAATATAGATATTTTTATCTCATTTGAACAAGAACAACAATACTACAAATAATGTAGGAAAGTTTTTGTAATAAAATATTAATATCAATATAAAAATTACTTGGTTAAACACTATTGTGTGGTTTATTGTACAAAATTAATTACAGATATCTATAAATAATTTTCGCATTAATAGTAATGCATATATTAATACAAATTTATACGTCAATAATATTTCTATTAGTTTTTAATTACGACTAATAAAGTTTCATCAATTTCATTGATTGAATACATATTTTGGTAAATTGCTGTGGAATATACATTAACAACTACCTAACTACAGCTACACAAATATGTAAGAAATATAAAGAAAAGATAGTAATAAAAAGAATCCATTTGAATATATTCACTAATCAAAACTTTTTTTAAATAATACCAATACGTTATCTCTTGTTAATCTATCGTCGAACAAAATTTCTATTAATGATTTATGTTTTTTATAGCAATAACCTAATTTAAACAATGTAATTATACAAAGTATTCTACATTTCAAATAATTAAACGATCAGTTATGACATGAAATTACTAATAAAATATATTTATATTCTCTTTAATTTGCATTAAAATATTTTTTAACATAAACCATTGACATGTAATAACAAATTTGTGGAAAAATTTTTATTAATTGACTCGAAATTGAAAATTAAATGAACATAAATATATTTTTACTTTTAATAGCACCGATAGAAAAAAAATTTTTAATAATTTTTCGAAATTTTTAATTTTAATAATCTTGACTATTTTATATTATTTCAACTATACAGAACTTTATGGAATTATACTACAATACCACCATTGTCGATGTAAATGAATGATGAATTTATTAATTAAATATTTAATTAAACAATTTATAACTATATAGAGTATAGTAAAATTACAATAAATATACATTATTAAAAATCAAATATCATAAATAAATAAAATATAAAGTATTTCTTCGTATGCCGGCTGTACAAAATCGAACTTGTTCTACTTAAGAAATTTTAAAGCGGTCATACGAAAAACTTATAAAGGAAAAAATTTTTATTTGTTTTTTTTCTATATTAATAAAATAAATAAATTAAAAAAAAATAATAATATTAAAATATACTACATTAGTATCGCATTTAATAATTAATACATGTTTTGTAATTAAAAATCATTGTAATATGTAATAACAATAAGTCATTATTTATTTAATTTATTATCTCGTATGCGCTTAAATATTCGATGAGAAGGATACTCAAGTATTATTTATTGAATTATTAATGGATCTTTTTCTTTCTTTTACCATCAATCATTTATTGATATAATTAATTACGCATTGCAATAATTAATTTATAACAAT
The DNA here is from genome assembly GCF_000503995.2 of Ceratosolen solmsi marchali. Classification (NCBI taxonomy): domain Eukaryota; kingdom Metazoa; phylum Arthropoda; class Insecta; order Hymenoptera; family Agaonidae; genus Ceratosolen; species Ceratosolen solmsi. The sequence continues at coordinate 13,710,293 of NW_011948413.1, forward strand.
AAAATAAGTTTTTCTTTGATTATACAATAACCAACCAAAAGTTGAAAAGTAGTAAATTTTGCATACACCTATAAGCCATGAAAAAAAAAATAAAATAGAAACTCATCTTCGTTCCGAGTAATCAGTTTATTGATAAAATATTATCTTTAATGAATTTTTCGCAATATTTATACATTAGAGGGGGGTTGGTAATAACCTATTATAAGATTGAAGCGCATTTTTAAATATCTTTATTGCAAATTCTTATAGAAATCACTGTACAACATCGTCGGTCCATCAATACAGTATGAATACAATATAAATAACTCACCACTTGTAGTATATTTTACGAAAATCGTCGGCGTAATGAACAGCTGATGAAGCTCGTGCACCGTCGGCTGCTCTACGTGGCGAAATGCGCTCAATCAGCACTAACTGAATTCACCAATGGTAAGGTTAACGCGTCAAACTAATACGGTAAAATTTGCAAGCACATGGGCACTTTTTCCATTTGAAACACTCGTATTGAAACGCACCCACGCATCGATATATTCACCACTGTAACGTTGAGTTTCTCGCGTTCACTTCCTCATCATTCTAGTTACGTTCGGCATAACCAGTAGCCTGCTTCAACCTTTTTCTTTCTTACCTTTTTCTTTAATACAAGGGACTGCGTTTGTCGTGAAGGTTAGAAGCGAGAAGTCGCTCTGTACCGGGGCAATGAACTCATCTTTATCGCGACGTCATCCTCGTGGTTAACAAGAAAACCGAGGTGGAGAGTCACCCGAGAGTCAACAATAGCGACAGCAGCAACGCTCGCGTCGACTAATTGAATTCACCTTCTTGACTCTCAGCTACGTGTCGATTGCATCACATTCTCCCTTTTTACACTTCTTCTATTCTTCGTCTTTTACGTGCATGCACGAGCATATAGACAATCACGTATGGCTCTCTCGCTTGAACGTATTACGACAAAGGCTGAGAAGTGTCTGTGGCGAACGATAAGGGAACGTCCGGATGCGGCGAGCCACGATCGTAATAGGGCTCGATCAACAAGGCCCGGGCGACGATTTCCGTTGTGAAAAAGTAAGAAATAAAGGATTGCCAGGAGAGTCCGACGTAAGAAACGAAAAGGGAGAACCGAAGGTGAAAGCAAGCGGAGCCGTCACTGTCGCGCACAGATCTCGCTAGAAGATATTGCGAAAAACAGCCGATCCAATTCCCGAGGAAGCTAAATGGGAAATTAAGCGGAGCCCGGTGTGAATCCCCCAGGAGGAGCTCCCGCGGGGCCGGCGGAGCTACCACGGCCTCTCCACATGGGCAGCTTTACAAAAGGCGACTGGCTCCGTAGCCGCGCACCCGCGCTCGGCGAGATTAGGTGCAGGCGCGCGCGCGCGCACGCCCACGCGCACACTGATTTGGAGATGCAGGAGAACGAGGAGTCCACGAATGGTAATACGTCGAGGCGCTCATCTCGCAGACAACCATCGCGACCTCCGCCACATCGAGGCTCCGGAAGGCTGGTTCCTTTAAGCGCGCCGTCACCGCATTTTCAGCTGCTCGGCTGCCGCTGCGCGTCAATGCGTTCGCGTGCGGGTGTCCGAAAACGTGGGGGTTGGCTTGTCACGGGAACGCGGTTATCGAACCGACCAGGCCGCGATGCACTGGCGGACTGACGATCCGAGAGTCGGTCGCAGCGCCTACGGTACCGACGGCGGTATACTCGCGAACCAGGCAGCGCGCGCTCGCCCCCGACGACTCCCTCATAGCTGCCGCCACCGACCCCCGACTCTGTGGTTGCCCTGCGCGCACTCACACGGGGCCGCGTGCGCGGACGCGCACCTCACCGACGCTCCTCGTTCCGTCTCGCGTCACCGCCCTCTCGGAAGCGTGGCTCTGCTTCGCCTTCTCTGTCGGGGTTGATCGAGTAAGGCGGTGGCGAGGTGCAACGGGAGGGGGAGGGGGGGGGGACTGTAACTATCTCGATCCCCTCCTCTGTGGTATGGGTAGTCGACAGATACCCGCTTGCGTCAAGAGGGAGAGATAGACAAGCGGTTTACTCCCACAATTCGTTCGCTAATTTTTCTCCAAATCACTTGTGTCTACCTTCGGCACTTATCATTATTCATACATCACTTCGTTATATATTCAAATATTTTTTTATATTATGCGTAGATGGAAGTATATTGGCAAGGCAGAATTTTCATGTTATTAATAATAATAGCAGATTGTAATCAATCCCCATATTAATGAGATTTTGAAAATTATCGTGGCTTAAAGAGATTATAATTATAATTGCGACTGATACAGAGTACCAACAAATTTTGACTGCTTTTAATATTAATTATTCTTAAATATTTAAATAGATTATATACGTTAGGTTAATTTTATTATGCACAATTTTTTTTTTTTTTTTTTTTTTTTTTTTTTTTTTTTTTTTTTGTATTTTATATTGGTTCTTTATCTCTTTTATTCTAGAATTCACGGAATAATGTGATAAAGTGAAATAATTATACAATAAAACCATTGTAAATTTAGCATACTATTTGTGAAAAAAGTAAAAAATATTAAAAAAGAAATACGAATCTGTAATAATTCTGCGAAAGAATCATTTATCTAAATCCACATTTTTATTTTTCATTTAGATGGTATTGAATTTTTAATATCTGAATATCTCATAATCCAAATTTAAATTGGGTATACTTCGCCGATAAATAGCAATTAGTGCGATTGAAAAAAACATATGTAAAATTTATTTTCTTTTTTTATGTATAAGAAAGTTGAAAATCATTTTATTCTCATACACAAGCAATGGATTCTTACGAATATAATATATATTATACAATATAAAAATTTAAATGAATTATAAAATTGTCAAAATTGTATATTATAAAATTATTTACATAGTAAAAAAAAAAGGAGTGAGATTCATCTAACTCGGATAATTTCTTAATAATCATCATTAATAGAATTGAATTATTTACAAAATTATAATTGCCTGTCATAATTAATTGAATCAATACTTCCATTGATAGTCTACATATATTATTAAACATTTAAACAAGTTTTCTCTCTAAATAATGTTTAGTTAGCTATTAAAAAAATTTTATCTATATTCTGTGAAATATATCGAACTAAATCCTCAGAATATTAATTATGCAACACAATCTGCTTAATAATTAATTTAGTAATAGTTCTGCATCACATGAATTTTAAATTAGTTTTTAAGGTTTTTACATAATGGAAATTTACAATTCTCGTTAATTACATGAAAGGATGCAAACTTTCATCAAATATTGCAAAATAGTATTAAGACGTAATATTAGAAAACAATATAAATATAACATAATGATAAATAACATAAACACTAGTTCTCGCTTGGCAGTTCAATCATGGAGTTAGTCAGTTACACATTCAAAAGAAAGCCTAATTTCACTGTCGATGTCCACGGGATTCCATCTTACCTTGAACACGCAATCGAATAATCTTCATTTTAGCAATTTCAGTACGAACTCTCCCGACAGTTATTACATTTGCTCAGAGTACTGGTAATTTAAACACTAGAAAAAAATCTAAAAGTTTTGACTCATTATATAGCGAATATTGGTACAGATTGTTTACGCTAACAGTAATTAGTATTAAAATACTATTTAATAAGATAAAATAATAATTATTAATTAATAATTGTTATCGTCAAAGCTTATAAAATAATTTATGAAGAAATTAACGATTGAAAAATGTGCTCAGTCATATGAGCATATATGTCATTCGTATTGAAATGATTCGATGAAAAAGTGTGAAAAAAGTTTAATAAATCGATCTTTAAATATAATTAATAATCATTAAAAACTATATTCCTGACATATTATTTCCTTTGATTTTTCCTCTTATCTAAAATTTTTTTTTTCTATTTCTACCATTCTTTACCCTCTCCTCCTTTTTTTATTGCCCCCCCCCCAACATTTCCCAACCTAATATAAGAAATATATTTTCCTTTTGAATATTTAAAATTTCTTTAAATATAATAGATTTCCCGCAGTTTTTTTTTTTTTTTTTGTAATTCATTGTAAATGTTGATACAAGACATATTTTGAAATCATTATTAAGGAAACTTTTTAATTTTGATGAAAAAAAAAATACATAAAAGTATTAGTTGATGAATTTGATACCGAAAGATACAAATTTATTTTTACCCCTATTTCACCAATTGAAACTTGGTTTTTTAAATTCAACCTTGTCAAAGTGCGTTTTGTACTACCTTAACCATCACAAAAATAAATATACGTAAATTGTAATAAAATTTTATTTTAAAGTGTAGGACAAATAGCTGCAGATGTAATACGAAACCTTATATTATAAATAAATCATCTCAAGTCTATTATAAATGATTAATATTTTTGAGTATTTAATTATTGGAAAATATTTACTAAAATAAAATTCTTTACTTTTAAGGAAAGAAATTTCGTCTGAAAATTTAAATAGAACAAATAAACTTTATTAAAATTAAAAACTAAATTAAGAAATGTTAATAATTTTTTTATAATAAGCAACTAAAAGTACTCTTTTTATAAAAAGCGAAAATGAAATAGAACAGTTCTTGTTTCTTTTTATTTTTACTAATGCTTAATAATTAGGTTGTATATAGCATATGCTACTATATAACTGCATATATATATATATATATATATATATATATATATATATACACACATAAAGAAAATCGTCACAAATTATGAAATGATAAACCTAATAAAGATAAAAACGATAAAACACTGTAACGTAACGAACGAAGCTTTGATATCATAACACAATTATTGTAATACTGATCATTAAATGAACACTGAAACGCTTTTAAATATGCGACTAAATTATAGTATCATACGCTAATTGAGCTAAAATAAAAATCAACTCCTAGCGTCAAATAAAAAAATAAAAAAAAAAAAAAAAAAAAAAAAAAAAATTGGTTGGCTCGCATGTCAAGTGCATCGTTTGCATGTAAATAATTTACCTTTTTAATTTTTCGTTCTCTTGTCACGATATAAAAAAAAACATTAATTTTCAGTGTGTGCCTTACAATGTTTTATAACACTTGGTTCACTACATGTGTGAAACAGTAAGCATAGAAGGGTGCAAACGATTGTATGTACATGATCGATTCGAAACATGACGCGGTAGATATTTTTTTATAATGGCCCTTTACCTAATAAATTTGATAAATTTGATCGTTTTAGATTCTTTCAGCTTCCCTACGGCAAATCATGAATTTTTTTATTTTTATCCAACCAAATATTCTGTTAAATTAATTGATTTATGACTTGAAATATGTTTCTAAACGTTAAGACCCACACAACCTTGTTTTTCATTGAACAACTTAGACTTTAAATTTAATACAATAAATCGTAATTTTGACGCTTATTTTTTAATGCTTTGTAATTATATTTTTATTTAATAAAAATTAGATTTAGAGATACTGAAGTATCTAATAAATTGATACGCTCATATATTTTTCCACGCAAACAACAGAAAATTGAATTGTATATTTATTTTGAAACAAGCCATATGATAAATAAATAATTTCATAATTTTATTTATTTAAAACGATAAATATATTATATACAATATACGTGCATAATCATTAAATTTAACTCATGAAAAAATAATGTGATATACACTTAATAGCAACGTTAATAAAAATAACTACATAAATTATTTTTGTAGATAACTTAATTTATGGCTCATTAAATTTTATAATATATTATTATTCAAATCACACATTTAACTCAGTTAAATAAGGAATAAAATAATCTTTTAAGTCATGCTGTGATTTATTGTTTATTAATGACTATAAAAATTTATTATATGGATATTATTTATATAGATATTATATGTATATATATATATATATATATATATATATATATATATATATATAATAAAAATTCCTTTATATAGATTTAGAATATAGTCTTCTATTTTATTTCTTTAAACTTTATTTACTTGAACAAATTTTCTTTAAAAATATTATTTAACTTATATATATATATATATATATATATATATATATATGATGAAAATTAAAAAATGTAATTTTTATTAAAACTTATAGAATAATTAATTATTATTCTTAGCTGCACATATAAATTGTTGTCACATAAAATTACTTAATACAATACCTCAATAATTATACAAGTCATTTTAAATAATGCCTTATTTATAACATTGATTAAATCAATAATTAGTGAATAGTTTGTTTAATGATATTAGAATTTGAACAAATTACTTTTTGCTTCTTCTATCATCAGAATTTTCTTGTAAATATTTATTCATAATAACTATATATATGAAATCTCTTTCAAATTGTCATATAGTATAGAGACTATAATTTTGTTTTATTTTATCATTATTATAATTTAAAATAGGGGCATTAAGAATTGGAATTAATAATCGAAATTAATTTTAATTAAACTGATGCTTACTTTCAAATTTCAAAGAAAGTTCTACTACGCGATTTTGAAAAATGTATCTTATGATACATTTACAAATATATTCCTATAAAGAACAATTAACTTGAAACAGTCATATTGCTTCAAATATAAACATTCGATGTATTATGAACAATTACAAATATTCTATATAACTGTTTAACCAATAATTTGATTTAAAATAATTTAATTACAATTGATAAGATATTAGATAACTTGCGATGCGTTAGGTAATTAAAAAATAAGTAAAAATGCAGCGGTTACAAAATACCACTATATGTTAAAGTATGCTGTATGCATAAAAACAACACAATATAGAGTAACGATAGAGAAAGAGAGAGAGAGAGAGAGAGAGAGAGAGAGTGTTCGGCATTGAAGCAATTTCCAAGACCATTGGCTCTCGGAATCGCTAGTTCCTCTAGCTCTCAAGTTTCTGTAAACATTTGGATACGAGAATTTTCTTCGAATATTTTTTATGTTTTATTTTCAATGCCCTACAATGTTTATATGGTCATCGCATAGTAACGTCGCTTGGAATTCTCCAAATTTCTTAAGTCTTGTTTATTCCTAGAGTTCTGGAATCTTTTAGAGTTATTGTTTTTGCGCCTCATGTAAGATTCCAGTATAGCAACAACGATACTTTATTGCCAGCAAAATAAGCTGCCGCGTGGATACTTAAAGGAAGCACACTACACACTTAGACGATCATTCTAAATTATTCGGTCAAACAGTTATCAATCGTTACACTAGTCAACTATGATATTCAGTCAGTGTTTTGTGCCACACTCCAGTCACTCAATTATACTCACGCAATGAGGCCATCCCAAGGAATTCATATTTTAATGATCAAGTGTGCTACAATTTACAATCAGTCGAGGGTGCTGAATGCATTACGAGAAACTATACTGCTACAACAAGCATAGTCTCAAGGTATTTCATTACATATTCAAGGCCACACTACGCCTTTTCACACGTATACGCATATTCCTGCTAATCCTTATAACATTAGCAGACGTCACGACATTGTCACCATCAAAGAGCAACCACATCATTGCGACAAGACAAAGTTTACACTCTTCTATGAGAAGTGAATATTGTTCATTACTAATGTAACTATTAATAAACTATATGTTAACGAAGTCTGCACATACTACATATTTCTACAACCCTTCCACTTGACTCCCACCCAAGCATCTGCTAGGGCGGGCGGCAAATTATTAAAATAATCGAAACTGGCAGTTCCAGCCAAGAAATCATACCAGTTTCGAAGAGAGGGAGTGTGTGAGAGAGAGAGAGAGAGAAATAGAAAAAGAGCGAAAGAAGTAAAGAAAAAAACAAAGATGAGTGCACATAATGCACAAGAGGCGAAGGATAGTTTAACACTTGGGTGCATCGTTTAATCATTGGTTACCAGTAATAGGAGTTAAGGCCGCTTATGTCGTAGTTTACGCCAGTCTTTAGTAATTTGTGATGATAAATACTGTACTTTTATGATCAATATCAAATATTGTAACAAAAAAATTTTAAATTTAACAAAGAATGTTTTATGAAACCATTATTTTTCTAATAAAAATTCTTTTTATATTTTTTAATAAATTGTTTTATCAAGATTCTTTATGCTTATAAAACAAATAATTTTTCAATTTTCTTTAAATGAAAATTAATATTTTATATACAAATAAAAATTAAAGAAACTGAAAAAAGTTATGTTCTTATAAATGCATCATTTCAAATTAATGTGTGTGTGTGTGTGTGTGTGCGTGCGTGCGCGTGTGTGCGTGTGCGTGTGTGTGTGTCAAATAAACTAAAGGTATTAAATAAATCACTGCTTAAGAAGTATAATAAAGTTAAAAATATGAATTTATTAAGCAATGTTGGTTCTCAAATTTTAAAGGTTTTTTTTTCTCATGCTATTAGACACATATAAAATATTAAATCAAGTTACGGAATTCTAATATTATTTAAAAACTTTCAATTTGTTTCTGCTTTATCGAATCAGTTATTCGACCTTTTAAATAAAATAAATTCGACTAACGCAACTTAAAATAAAAAATATATCCATATTCTTGTTCGGTATCAGTTTAGATCATAAACCTCGTTTAATTGCATTCAATGTTAATAGAAATACAGATATCATAGATACGGCACCAATAACTACTGCTCTGTAGCCAATTTTGACGAGACATGGAGAATGAAAATAAGCTATATAATATCATGCCCGCCGGTATCTCTCCTCCTCGATTGAAACTTTGAATTCGATATTAGCACTACATACACTGAAGACACGTAACGTATCAAAGAGTCTTCGTAGAGGAAACAGATAGTGTAAGAAAGAGTAAATGATACTTAGATAAAGATTAAAAGATAAAAAGAAGTACCTACTGCAAATGAAAGGCTGAAGTAAAGAGAATATGATATTGGAAAACCGTAAAGATCGTAAAGAGATTAGTATCATAAAATATAAACTCGTTACCATTTAGCTACAGCACAATCAACAGCCTCACTGAGCACACACACACACACATACACACACGCACACACACAAACACAAAAACACAAACACACACAAAAAACACACGCTGATAGGTAGATACATATTTATGCAGGTACATAATACTTTTATTTTATTTTTCTTCCTAATTAAGGTCAACATATCTATTTAAAATAGGTGCTGTTTTATACATAACATATTTAATATCAGCTACTTTAAGTATTTTTCTTAGATACTGTGCTTGCTGCACATTCATATTAATGTGAAAAATATTTGAGTTTATTAAAAAGCAATTTGTACCATTAAAACTAATATATTACTAATACGAGATTTAATATAATTAAGAAAAAATAATAAATTATTAATAATTGAAAATTAATAAAAAAATGTTTTTTTAAATAATTACAAATTTTTAAATGCTTAATGATTTTTGCATTTATGTTAGACAATAGACGCTATTTCATTGTAATAACTGTCAACTATTTATGAGTTCAACATTAATTTTGGTTTATATTATCTAAAAATAAGTATTAATACAAGATAAATTAACAACTTATAAAATAAGTTTCATACATTACAAATTACATACAAAAATTCAAATTCGAATTGTTTCATACATTTTAAAAGTTTTGTTTGCTTAATATTATTATTACTTATAATTTTTATAACAATATTACTAGCTCTTACTAGGAAGCTTTCAATAATATTTTTCTGTCAAGATTTAATTTACACTATGCTGTTGGACATATCACATTTCATAGGTTCACTACTTTCAATAAACTTATATCCATAAATTTAATATGTAAATTCTATTTATTGCATATCAATTACATTTGTTATCTTTCTTTTATCCAAAATTAATGTTATTTTGATTTAAGTTTAAATCTCAAAAATTTCACTTGGAAAGATAGTTTGATCTTATATTTTATTAATAATTAATTATTTTGAAATAATTTTATCAAAATCTTGAAATCGCATCCACAAATGATATATATAAATATAAATATAAATTTATAAATATAAATAATATATTATAAATAATAAATAATTAAATAAATAAATAATAAATAATAAATAAATAATAAATAAATAAATATAAATAATTATAAATAATAAATTATATAAATATATAAATATAATATAAATATAAATTTAAGTATTAATTTACCGAATTTCCTATAAAATAATGTATGGATATTATATAACATTATATATGTACAAAAATTATTAATCAAATCAATAATCAATCTCAAAAATTTATACTAGTATATATTATTTGTTAGGTCGAAAGCAACACAAAAACTATTTTTATATTAAAAAAGTAGACAATATAAATATTTATAATAAAAGGAATAAATTTGAAAAAAGAGCAAGTTCAAAAGAAAATATTAATAAATTAACATATATATTAATCTAATGTCCATTTCATTTTATTATTTGTAATAAATAATAATAAAATATAATTTTAGTTATGGTAGGCATAAATTTCATACCATAAACTACATTACCAATATTTATTATTTAAATTGACAAATATTTATTATTTTATAAGTAGCATTATTCATAAAAAAAGAAGAGGAAATTTTTTTTTTTGGTTGATTTAATATTATGATTCCAAAATAATTAATCGAATTTAACATTATCATTTAACTTGTAATTAATTATCTGAAACTTCAAATGAAATATAAATGTTCACCATAAAAAATTTATTTTTAATATATTATTTTTAATTATATAAATATAAAAAAATTATTTCATCAGAAAATATAAAATGAATCAATTATATTATAACATATTAAAAGAAATTAATTAGATACTTTTGATTTTAATAACATTAAATTTATCATGAAAAATATTATATGTCTATTTGTATTGATATTATTATTATGGCGAAATTAAATTTTTTTTTAAATAAAATTCAAATCAAATTGTTGTATTTCTATTTCTCTTAATTTGGGGCTTTGCGCGTATTCAATTTGTTCATTGTAACCGATTATTATTAAAAATTAGTAGATTACTTCTTTACGTATTGAACAAGAGAAACTCTGCAAATATTTTTTCTATTACAAATCCATAGAATTTCTATTACAATTATTTTAATAAATGATCTTTGTGCATAATTAAATATAGAAAATATATTTGGAAACGTTTTCATTATTCTAATATTCATTACTCTAAACAGACGTAAATTAAATAAATAGAGAGAACATCTTACCATGTGAATAACTGCCCGAAATGCCAATTTCAAAATACTTCTTGCACTGTGCACTGTATTTTTATGAAACAAATTTTATTCATAGTTACTTAAGAATTTTGTCAAAGCATCTTCAAATAAAAAATTCGATATTATTTTACATGTATTATGATAAAATATTGCTCATAAAGTGATAGTTTATATTAAATTAAAAATTTTTGGAAATTTGGAAAGTTTTTTAAAAATTATAATAAATATATTTTATTAGCTTTAGTAAGAAACAATTCTAGTATATTGGTTTTTTTATCTTCAACATCTCATAAGAAACTATTATGTTAAACTGATTAGCATTACAATATTTAATGTTACAATAGTTAATCTGATAGCATTACAACTATTACTGTAGATTCTTGATCTTGCATGCTTGGACATTAAATTAATTATTTTCATCAATCAATTATAACTTTACTGTATTATTGAGTACGAATGGGTTGGCAATGAATAGTAAGAGATAGAGAGAAATTTCAGAGATAAAAAGACCAACGAAAAAATGAGATCGAATACATATATTTGAAATATCAAAAAGGAAAGATAATACTATTGGAAGAATAGAAATTACTTCAATACTATTTTACTATAATGAATTATCGACAATTAACATTAAAAACTATATTCTAAATTGTATATAATATTTGAAAAATTAATAAAGAAATAATTAATTGAAATTTAATCAATATAAATTATCATATAAAATATTTATATATTAATTTTTTAAATATACATGATAAAATATAGAATATAATTCCTATTAATATATCCTATAATATAATAACGGAGAATGTACGTATTTAAATATAAATAAATTCATAAAATTAATAAGTAAATAATATAATTACAATTTTTAATTTCCTAATCATCTATATAATAAGAAATGAATAATTCTTTCAAAATGAATAAATACAAATTATTCGAATTAATTGCATCGAAGGTCTTACGAGAAAATTACCTGCTTGCTATTCCCATTTAGACAATATTATTACTAATTATATTATTATTAATATTACTTAAAGAGCCATTTTCGAAACTCTTTATATAGCTATAGTATAATGATGCGCGTTAAAGTGTTTAAAAGAAATGCAATGAGTTGAATAGAAATATATAGAGGTAAAATGTATTCATTTGTGAAAATCAATAAATAGAGGTCAGCTATTAAATATTTATTATGATTTACACTCACTAATATATATAAAAGAAATAAAGATAGTGTTTCTCTGAATTATAATTACTAACTTGATAAATATGAAATCTCTAGGTTGGCTTAAAGTTACACACATCTACAATTTTTACATGCTATGTTCTTTTTATATTTTAAAATTGATCTAATCCTCATTTAAATTTCTATTATATATATATATATATATATATATATATATTATAAAGTGAATCCAGTTGAATCTCAGACTATCTTGTATAAGTATTATTCGAGGGTCTAGAATGAGGTATATTTATAACAGTATTAGCGAGATTGATTATTATGAACTTCATTTGTTGCAAACTTATTTCAACAAACAAAATCAATAAAGAATCACAACTTTCATTGGCACCTTCGTTATACATCTAGGCGTATGTATGTATACATACACGCTTAATCCCAGCATTAAATTATAAACTTGTGCGTACGCATACATTCGAGCTTGCGTTTATACTGACACACATATGCATGACAAGATTCGCAAGATTACGTGGACATCGTGTGCGTATCATCGTAACTTTCCAGCAAACAGAAAATATGTACTAGTATAGACAACTCAATCTAGAGTGTGTATGTTACAACCAACTATGTAAGGTGTGTTTCCGAGTGGTGTTCTAAAGCTACACCGATGCGTCGAAAGACTCCACGATATCACACACCTGTGACACATGCCTCTCTACATATACTCATAGACGTCTATGCGAATATAGCAAAGCGTTTCACTTGCTCTGACTTCGAGAGCATCCATTATCTAACACTCTGGCGTGTTAACGTTACGACTACACCCATACTCATACAATGAATTGATGAATACATTAAGGTTCTAGAATGCGCATATGTGTGTGTGAACCTTCAATCAAATTTTATATTCTCATTATGAATACAGATGAACGTTAATTACATATCTACATCAGGAAGTGCACCGCAAATTGAAGAATTTTATACAGTAATTAAATCCGACGTTTATTACTCGCTGAACTTACTAAAATTCACAGACAGCAAACGTAATGGAGTTATATATACAAGATTGATGCTAATTCTAATATTACTATTACATTTATTATTTTGGTTGCTATTGACGAACAAATTATAATACATTGCATTCCTCTAATTATAAATCACAATCATAATTACAAGCATTCAGGCTTGAAGGCATATTTGAAGCATAAGTAATTATTTTTATAATAAAATAAAGTATTGTGTCTTTATATAAGCACTTAATTATTAATGTTTCTATTCTTATAATATTTTTTGTCACTTTAATAGAAGCAATGTTGAGAAAAGGTTTTTAATAAGACATATAGATTTTGTATAATAAATATGCTACGTGTAAAATTCTTTTCTCTCAATGCAAAGTATATTTTGAATTCGATTAATTTCTTTAGTAATTCAATTCAATGTTTAATAGCGATTTTCATTATTAAATTATTTGTATCATTCATTATAAATTACTGCTGATTAAGTTTTTGATATTAATTTTAAAAATTGTTTTAAAAAGTAGCAAAAATCAAGTTAATTCAGAAAACAATCAGAAGACATAATGAAACTTTTTAAATTTTGATGGATAATTATTTAATATAAGTATTAAATTCGAAGAGAAATGTTATTGAAAATTACTAAAAATTTCAATTAAATTCAATTAAATATATATATATATATATATTCTAAAAAGCCGTATCCTATACAGATTTCATACGATTATTATACGATTTGTACAAAACATATGAATACAATTATAAACAATGTCAATTTTAACTTTCACCGGAATTTCAACTTTATTATAATGTAAGGCCTTTGTTCGTCTAAAAGTAAATGAAGAAGAAAAGAAGCAGAGAGTCGCGTAAAAGTCCAAATCTACTCTATAAGTTAAAATAATTCGTCGTGGCTTCTTGAACGTGCAAGTTAACGATCCGCTTCATTTAATTGTGGCACAATCAGAATTTCCCCTGGTGCAGTCAGTAGTTGGTGTATCCCCTTTTCCCTCACGATTTCAGAGCCAGTTTAATGGCATGTGGGTGGCTAAGGAGGGAAGGGGCGTATCCTTGCCACATATACATGTCGTTCTCATGCAGGTTAGAGTAGTCGGAAAGGTGGAGCCATTGCGTTCAAGTCGAAGCGTAGTGGAAGAGCAGATTGCAATCCACATTTAAACGATCTCGAGTTTATATATACACGTGTACAGGCTCAATTCTCAAGGTACATAGGTAACATGCTGAGCACAAGTAGTATATCGTTTCTTCATTTTCCATTTACATGATATTACTCAGCTTTTGGATGTCAGCTTTATTTACTAATATATTACTAAGGACCAGCGCGTGTATTTTGGTTAAAATAATTATTATAAACTTTATCATTGCTCGTGTCTTCTTAGAAAGAAGCAAAGATTTGAACTTATCGAAAAAAGTAATTTAATGTGAAGTCATTTTAATTTTGTAGATAAAATATAATTTTGTGTAAAAAAAAACCAGTCAATGCTTATAACATAATTAAGTAATTTATTTAAATAAATATAATTGTTGATAAATGATGAAAATTCAAACGATTGTTTTTATAACATGTTTCTTGCACAGTTATATTGGGAAAATTTTACATATTTGCAACCTTATGTACCATTGAAATAAACAGTTGTCATTAACTAATAATGTTTTATGAATTATAACATATATTGATACAAAATTTGGTAAAATTGTTGAAAAATAATTATGTTTCATAATATATATATATATATATATATATATATATATAAATTCTCATAAAATTGTTCTATCTTTAGGTAATTGGCTGGAAATTTTCAGATCATTAAGTTCTCAGCGAGTTACGAAATAAATTTCCAGTTAAATTAATTAATGACTTGTCAGATTATTTTTCGCCAATCTAAACATAATTTCTTAATTAATTATTAAAATATTTTACCATTACGAAAAATTAATAGTTATATGTTGACGTACAATGTTATTTAGAAAAGTATGGAATATATTATAATTTTTACAGTTAAAATATAATGTTGAATTATTATTAGAATGTATACTGTAATTGACAATATGTATAATTTTATGTTTAATTGTATAATTGAAATAAAAAAAAACTATCCATATGCATATATTAAAATGAGGATAAATAAATTAGCACGAATAAAATTAATTCTCTTCTAAGGGGAATGTACAAAACATAAAATACTATTTCATTAAGCAATATATAACATTCTATACAATTTATACACATATTATATTATAACATATAATATTATAACAATTTTATAAAAGAATTAAATTAATGAAGCTATTTTTAGAATGTTTCTTCAAATTAAAAATAATTATTAAGAAGCACTCAAATTTATAATAAAAAGAACACATAACTGCCTACACTGCTGAAGTTGTAACCTAAACAAATAATAAATAATACTGTTTAGCATAGAATTCAATGTTATTACTAGTGATATAATTGACTGTGTCTCGAAAAAAAAACAACAATAATCCAACTATATAAATTACTGTAATTATTTGTTAGCTTCAAGAACAAAAAATAAATAATAAAAATAATTTTATTATATAAACTTAATGTTTACTTCATATATGTATAATACAAAGTTTCGTAATTATAACTGTGAACATATTAATTTTTGTACAATATTAAAGTGGCTTGATAAAATGGAATTGAAATATCTAATTCAATTTAGTAAATCGTTTTCGGTTATTATATAAACTCCTATAAAATTTGTATTTTATATGAGAGTTTACATAAGTTACTTTTTTTTTTAATTTATTATATATACTATAAATATTTGACAATGTACAAAATATGTTTTTTTTTTGCATATTCATACACATTTCTATTCTTAACCTTCTTTAAATAAATTCGAAGTTTTTAAAGTTTGCAATCGATGACGTATGAATATTTATTTGGCAATTTGATTAAATATCGAATCAATAATAAATATCGTGTTTTTCGTTTTAATACATATTAACATAAATTCTCATATACATTTGAATTTATCAGATTTTATATATTCATATTTTTTATTATAACATCAGAATTTG
This sequence comes from Ceratosolen solmsi marchali, assembly GCF_000503995.2. Classification (NCBI taxonomy): domain Eukaryota; kingdom Metazoa; phylum Arthropoda; class Insecta; order Hymenoptera; family Agaonidae; genus Ceratosolen; species Ceratosolen solmsi. The sequence goes on from NW_011948413.1 coordinate 13,726,728, forward strand.
AGCTAAAAATTTCAGACATATTAAAACGCAAAATATAATTAATAGAATCTACTTAAACAGAATATCGTGAGTGAATGAATTAAATGGCACGATCGTAGAGTTGAAATACGTGGATGATCTTAATTTAATTAAAAACAGTAATAAAATCGTGATTCTAAGTGCAGACATTTCATTAAAATAATAAGAGTCGACTTAGAAAAGCAATAAGTAAACAAGATCATTGGTACGGAAGTATTTGAATCGTGCAGATATTAACCTGAAATTTAGCAACAAATATTTCGATTACTATAAGTAAATGGAAAAATGATTTTGTAAGAATTTTTTCATATAACAAATTGATATAACGAAATTTTGTTATTTACTCCTATATGGAAATTTGTAAATTGGAATATGTTAAATAGTAAGGACAAAAATAAAAGTATTCGCCAAACGTAAAAATATTAATTTATTAAAATTTCAATTTAATATGTGTTTATAAGGAAATAAATTATCAAAGCTAATTAAATTAATTCGTAATGTTTAAACTTATCGTAGCATTAAAAGTTAAGATTTCCTTAATGATTACTTAGATGTAGCTAGCAGAAAAGCCATAAAGAGCAAAATAATGCAATATCAAAATGTAAAATCTATAAATAATGGGAATTTAAGATGGGTAATTAAAATTAAAATTAATTAAAAATAAATAACGTGATTAAGTTTTTATAATGGACTTAATATAAAATTAAAAAATCAATAAACTTATAAATTCATATTATACTTATATTAAAGAACATAATGTTGAGAATATTGAATGTAAAAATACTTATTTAAATTACAAAAGTGTTTATTTAAAATACATAAGCTTTACGTTAATTTTAATAAGATATTGGAAAAAAAATAACTAACTTTAATCGCTTTTTAAATAACAGTAGTGGTATCAGTAATGTTTAATTAAAATCTGGTAATAGAACGCACAGCATATATATTTATATAATAAAATTTAATTTATTCAATAACGCTTCTTACTTTATACAATTAATCCCTAACACAATAACCGCTTACAATTGTAAAATCTTTGTCGATAATATAACGCCGTATAGAAAGACAATCTTCATGAATATTTTAGCAAGACGTAGCTAACGTTTTCTAACGTTAATAATCATCAATTCTAATATACCAATTCAAGTAAAATCCTACCTCAATATAATATGTAGTCAAATAACTTAGGAAAGTTAGAATTTAAGAAGACATTTAAGAAAGTTAAAGAGAAAAAAATATATAATCGAGTATTTTTATGTATATCTTGGAAATAACATAAATGTTAGAAACTAAATTATTTAGCAGTTGAATTTAATTAAATGCATATTTAAGAGAAAAATGAAAAATCATGGGTATAATCAAATTTATATTAGAAATAGTTCTATATCGTAATTCTTATATTAAATATCTCGATCGTATATTAAAAGTATTTACAGGTAATAGATTTGATAATTGTATTATTACATTAATAATCACATTTAATGTTTCAGGATTCGTTGAAAATTATTTATCATTCCACGAAAAGTGTTGAAAGTTGATTTGTACAGCTATAAAACCTAAATCTTTTAATAAATGCTACGCATTATCTTAAGAAATAGTATAATTTTCTTTAGGTTTATAGCAACTAGATTAGGAAAAATTCTTGACTATATAATCTATGTCAGTAAATTCGAAATTACCTTTCGTTTGTAGCGTAGTAGAGGATTGTTTACTGCCTGTGATGGATAATGTCATAAATTTTGCGTTTCGTGGTCCTTCCGCGGGCAGCACATAGCCGCAACATCGACATCTCGACTATACCTATAGCTATAAAACCTACATACAACGTGCTGAGAGATCAAGAATATAGTGGATGTTCGAGAGCTATCTCTCTCGCTATTTTTGACCCAATATACGAGTAACACAACATATCGGATGTTACGGAAAATCTCTACTTTAGTGGTGTTGGATAATTACTAAATAATCAGAGGGACAAGCTGAGAAGGAAACTACGGGGAAAAAGGAGAATATACAAGTACAAAAATCTTTTTATCATATATCTCACTGTTATATTTTAGATATTTTTAATAAGTATTTTCAAAATTTAATCCGCAATTCTGTGTTTAATAACGAATTATAAGGTACAATATTATCGTGAATATTTACTTCATACATTAACATTTTCAACTAAATGTCTTTCAAACTTATTTACGAATAACTTTAGTAACGTAAAATTAATAATGTAAAAGAGTTACGAACACTAAATAAATTGTAAAATTTTGTTCCGAACAAGTAAACTCCAGCGTTTAATTGAATATTTAACTGAATTACTTGATCCGAACTTTTGTAGGATTTTTATTCAATTGTACTAGTTTTACGAATTAGACAGTTAAGAAATCTGATATTTCAATGAAAACAACAAACTTATTTAAATTATATTTTTGGATATTTGATAATTATATTCTACAATATAAATAGTGAGAATTAGTGAAACGACGAAACTTTTACGTAAATTTATCTTCTAAAACAATAAATACATTTTTATGAAATATAATTAATGAATTATCGGAAATTTTCTGTTATGCCAAAAAAAATTTTTTACACAATACTAAAATATTTGTCATATTTTAATATCACAGCTATTATAGATATTTGAAATATTTGGGCGTCAGTTATTATATATAATAAGTGGTTTATTAGATACGAAAAATATGCGAAAATTTTTCAATGAACTACATATTGTTACACTAACAAATTATAAATGCACCCCCCCCCACACACACACACACACATACCTGTAAACGTCCGCGTGCATTATTAGATATGAAATTTGGAATATTCCATAAGTATCTGATTAAATTTTTAGAAGAATCCAACTAAAGCAATCAAAGAAAAAAGGTTGGAAAAAAGCAAATCTCTCGTCATTAGAACAACTAATGGAGATAATATAGAATTATTATTTTATGATTTTATGTCTTGAAAAGCTACGTTTCAAAAAACCATAGACATATCAGAAGCCACGATCAGTCCATGTGACAAATATAAATAAACCTGGCACGAGCTGAAAGAATATTCCATACTAACTAAATCTGTCTGAATAATTTAAATTTTAATTTGAAATAATGCTTTGAAATAGAAAGATTTGCTAAATGAATTAATAAGAAATTATTCTGTATATATTTGAATCTGTAGTTTTATGTATATCCGAACAATTCTATTGAAATGCGTTTGCTTTACAATACAAATTTTAACGTCAATACAAAAATTTACTTATAATTTAACAGTTTTACATATTTAATTTGTATTTTCAATATTATAATGAAA
>NW_011948413.1:13735048-13815534 GCF_000503995.2 Ceratosolen solmsi marchali
ACAACCATTTATCATGTATATTCTATAGTAGTATAGTTTTCTACAATCTCTTCGATCGAATTGCCTTTCGCTCAAAGAGATGAAGTATCATTCGTTTAGAAGACGTTTGTAAGAGTAGATGATAGCAACGCCAATAATTGTTTTAGTTTCACGTATTTGAATGAAATTTTTTAATTAATTGGCAGTCAAATAAAAAAAAAATTTGAATAATTACATTTCTTTATATTAATACGAATAGAGTTTAGTTAATCCAGCCGTTACTATATATTTATATTATTGACAATACAAAAGATGAAATTATAGATTTGATTTAGTATAAATGGATAACATTTACAAGTTTAAGATAAGTTTTATCATTTGTAGTTGTATTGAACCTAATCTGACGAACATTGTATTTATAATATTCGATAAGACATATTAATATATTATAATAAAATGAAAAATTTTATTTCTTCTTCAAAAGATTATCTTCTTTTAAAAACATGAATTACTTTTTAACACATTTATTCCGCGAACATTCATAAATAATAATAATAATACGAAAAACTTAGCAGTAATAGAAAATATTTTTTTGTAAAATAAAAACGAACGATTTGATTAAATAGAAAATTAGTAATATTAATAAAAAAGAAAGTATTTTCTTCAATTCTAACATTGAAATTTATATTTTCTCAAATATTTAATAATAATAATTAGTAAAATAATTATTATCAATAACATCAATAACAGATGGCACAATTATTTTTAATAGCTATAATAGTTGGAAATAAAGTTCTATTACATGAATTTATCTTACATTAATTTATATTATAAAATTGATTATTACTTTGTATTATGTAATTTGTATTATACGTAATGTTTCAATTCAGGCACCGCGTGATTACTTAAATGAATAAAAATATTTAAGTACGCTAGAATGATGTTATATGTAAAATCTAGCAATGGATTATGAAAGACAAAGATTACGGAATTAAGTCTTCGACCTTATAAACTAAGCTCAAGTGCGTTCTTTTCGCTCATTATATCAATTGTAGCTTTAAAGTATCTTATTTCAAACGTGAGTGCCAGCAAAAATAATGAGAAATTCTCGCAGCCTTTCACCGTCTAGAAACTAAGCCAAATATTGCACGTTAAATGAAGCTAACTTTCTTTAATGAAGTCATCTATGTTTAGTGAAACTTAAATAAATATTGAGGAATATTTTAAAACTATTTTAATAGTAGAATAAGTACAATTTTTTTTTTTTTTTTTTCATGTAAATGTTCTAAACAATTTGAATTTTTATATTTTTATATTTTATAACTATATGAAGGTAAAAAATAAATTAATTTTTATTGTATCATAATTTACTATTATTTGCATTATAATAAACAATATAAATTTCTAAGAAAATTAATTAATTTCTACCTATTTACAATGACTTATTATAAAGCAATAAATTTGAAAAACTATTCATATAAATACATTAAACGTCATTTTAATTACTGCTATTTTAATATTTTAAAATTTGTGTTAATTAGTTTAATTTTCTGTTTATTAATTTAATTTTAATTAACATTTTATTTCGAATTTTAATTATAACAATAGCAGGACGTTTAAAAATAAATTTAAAAATAATTTATTCTAGAAGCTTTTCACGCATATATATGCCCTTGCGCATATACACACAGCCACAATAAAACACGCGCATGCATTCGTGTAGCTGCATAAAGACACGAAAGCAGTTTGTTTTCAATATCTAAACAATAGTGACTAAAATTTCTCCACCTCATTAATTAGAATTTATCATGAATATATAACAAATCAAATTATTTCATACCAATTTAATTCGGTATAAACTTTTGAATTCAATTTACCTTGCGACAACTGCTTTTAGTTAATGTGAATTTGAGACTATTACGTCTTAGTTGCATAGACTGTTGCTATCTTTGATTTAGCACCAAAGTCGAACAAAGTGCGTTACTATGTGGAATCGAAATTCTCATGAAAACGTGAGAATAAATGGCGGTCTGTTGTTACTTCTTGCACTTTCCTAAGAATTACTGCAGACTCTTCAATATTGTTAACATTTCGACTGAATGCAACATCCACTCTCTTAATGACTATCAGATGAATTATCAAATTTGTTCTTAAATATAATTTTTAACTTTTTATATTTTAATTTATTGTTTTTTACTTATTGTTTCTTTATTTTTTTTTTTTTTTTTTTTTTTTTTTTTATTAAAAAATTTTTTTTTTTTTTTTTTAATTAAAAAGTTCAAACAAAAATAATTAAACAAAAAAATTTCAATGAAGTATGTCATTTTATATTCGACACTACTTTGATGTAAAAATTAAGAAGTCTGCTTGTATTAATTAATAATTCAGCACAATGCTTCGTAAGATTTTTCGGTAATTCAAGACATACTTTAGAAAAATATAATTGGAATATGAACCTCGTTTAATTATGATAAAAATTAAAACTATAAATATTTATAAAAGAACGTTTACATTTAAATGCCAGCTCTTTTTAATTAAATAGTTTCAATATCTATTGATAAAAATTATTTTAAATCTATAAGAAATAATTTTAAATAATACTTGTAAATTTAACACAAAATACTTTAAATATACAATTAAATATAAAAGTGTTTTTTACTTATTGCCGTATGCTGATATACGAATTGTTAAAGTGCATTCTAGCTACCAATGCAGAAAACTACTTGAAAGAAACGAAATATTACACAAAGTACGAGATAACAGATTCTGAAAATACAATATAAAAAAAAAAATATATCAGATAGTATTATAGATAGATGTAAGGATAAATAATAGGAATATCCCAATTTTTATAGGAAGTACTCTAGGAAGAGATTCTGCCATGAGAAATACATATCCAGAAAGTACCTAAAACTTATAAAGTAATGTAGCAGATCTGATCAAAGGCAATAATAAACAGGGGAAGAAAACTCAATTTATACATTAAGAACTCAACAACGACTCTGAGAACTGAGATGTCAAATGTATAACAAAATTTTAACTAGTTTATGTCCATAGACTTTGTTGAAAAGTAACAGAACTAAATGTACTTGATACGTTGTAATGGTAAAACCAAATTACCTTAGAACATAAAAATGATCTAGACTAACCTCTAATCTAGTCTAAGCTCTTTAAGCTTAAATTAATTTTTTTACTACCTAAACCTTTAAAATACTTTCTCATACTTCTATTTAAGCAAATTATATAAATGTATTATATATAATATATATATATATATTATATACAAAACGGATTATGAGAAAATAAGAAAACACTTAGTAAAGCTACAACACCCTTAACTATTTATTAATTGAAACTAATCATTATAATTAATACGCTTGTAATAAGTAATAAAAGACAGTTATTTGTCTTATTATTTAATGAAGCATTCTTATTCGCTATTAAATTCAATATCTAATATTACACTATTTTAATGTCCGGAAAATTTTATTTTACATTTCAATTGATTATTTGTGAAGAATAATTTATCTATATTATCAATAATTGTTATTGAACAAAAATAAATAAACGATATTCATTATATTTTTTTATAATTCTTAAACACGATTAAGGCTTGTTTTCTATATGAAGTTTTAACTTATTAAACATTTAAATTTCTATATTTCGTGTATAAATTTATTTTATATTTTCGTCATAATCCTTAGCTTTTTTAATAATTATTAAAATTACATACAAATATATTACTTCCTAAAATGAAAGTTCTAGAATGACAATAAATATTTTAATCATCGCTACAATTTTGTTTTTTTTGTTTTTAAATCGCTACATTGTCAATTTTTTTTTTCTTGACATTTTCTACTAACTCGTTAGAAAAATTCAACTTTGCTCGAAGGAATTTTAAACTATAATCTTACCGTACGATTACGAAAATAAAAATATACCGTATTTTACTTTTATTTTAATAATTAGTTAAGCATAACATTAAACTAAATTATTTATAATCTAATGTAATAACGGATGAAAGCAAAATATAAAGATTGAATTATATTTAGAAATTTATATCGTTATATATCATATTATAAAATTTATTGCCTATAAAATATATTTCTTTAAATGATATATCGTGAAAAAAAGTATACATAATAGATTGTTACTCGTTATATCATTTATTTATATTTTACATTTTTATATATTCTTTAATGATTATTCCTTGAACATTATTTAAATATTTACATTTTTTTCAAACAATTTTTAAATTCATTTGAACTTATTACCTTAATTGTAATTGAAAAACATAGAGTGAAAGAATATACAAGATTTAATATAGTTTATGTATGTCTGACATTATATTACACTAAATTGTCAGAATAAACTTCGTTACTGGTTACTAACGAGAAAATTATTATACGTATTTCGAATTCATTTATTTTATATAAAATAATCTTGTTACTGAATAAATTTAATTATTATTATTTTTGCTATTAAAATCCTTGAGTAAGTGCACCCCCATATAAGTATTTTGTTCCATAAATAATAAGTAATTCATAATAAAATGTTATAAATAAATAATGTTATTAGTATGGAGCTAAATGATTTCATTAAAGAGTTATTTAAGGCATAAAATCATAATAGTATGCTAAATTTTAGGAAATTGTTTTCAATTTTTGTTTGAACTCTGAAAACATTTTGCAAGAATAAAGGATGCATGTGGTGTAATATTCAATTTAATATAAAACATTTATTTAGTAAATAAATATCAGCAATATATATAATTATTACACATTAATGAAATTAAATAGCCTTACCGTATTATTCTTTATTGGTTACTATAGTTTCAAGAATTTAATATATAACTACTATTTCATAATGCAATGAAATAAATCCAAATAAAGTAACTTTAAAATTATTCCTATAGTTTTAAAATAAGATATTTGTTTATTAATATAAAAATGAACAACATCCGTAATATGTAATCATTACATTTATATTTACTTAAAATTTTAACTTTACCGGTTCATGGAATTATACCTTCATATTATATTTTCCAATATTTATTTTGTAATAGCCTATATAAAAAATGAATTATTTATTCCTATAACCAGCAGATAACATAAAATAATAAATATTTTTGAAGGAAAATTAAAGAAAATATTCATATCAAAGTAAAGAAAAAAAAAAATTACAATACTATTTAAATTATTTATTTATACAATTGATTATACACATGAATATTGAAAACTTCATATAATACGTAGAAAAACTTATTTGCGTACAATAATCTAAATTACAACTGCAATACATGGTTTTGTATTCATTAAAAGTGTGGGAAATTGATTATTGTACGCTGAAATCAAAATCTCTGAAAATACTACACCAATACTTTCTCTTTCCCTGTCTATACATATATACTGATCCAAAAATATATTTTAATCATACAGTCAAATTACATAATAAAATGCATATTTAACTAGATGATTGACATTGATTTAGTATTTTTTCAAAATACTCACAGAAATCTTAATCAAATCGATGTGGATTTTTAAGCTAAAACTTTATAAAAGCATTGAAATATTTCATTATTCAAATACTATTGTTTCTGTATTATAGAAATTAAATATAATCTCTTAAAACATCCAACATATTCTATCAATTTTTTATATCATATACATCTATATATAGAAAGAGAGAAAGAAAGACAGAGAGAGAGAGAGAGAGAGAGAGAGAGAAGATTTATATAATAATAAATTATTATATATTATTACTTAAAGACTTGTTTAAATATTATATGACAAAAAAAAATGACAATGAGAAAATTACAAAAATTCTAACTGCAAATCATAGAAAAATTCAAATAGTACTAATAATATAATATAATAGAAGATAAAATAAAATATGAATGATAGAATAAGATTATTTTCAATTAAGTGCTTTTTATTTATGGCTATATGTAAAAAATAAATTCAATTCATCTAAAAATTACAAAGAAATCAGATTTATAAAAAAAAAACATTAAATTTAAAAAATAACATACTTTTTTTATTTTTTTTAAAAAGTACCTTTTAGTATTTTTTTATTATGATGTACTTTAGAATATTAATTATATAAGACGTTATATCAAATATCAAAAAAGATATTATATATTACAAGTTTAATTGTATAAAATATCGATCATTAATATACATTGATTAAATTTATATAGCCAAGTACTAAATAAAAAGTAAAATATACATTTAAAAAAAAAAATGTAAAATAAAAAAAATTATACACAATTAAATGTTAATAATTTTTATCTTATTTTCATTAAGTATTTACCTTTATAAATAAAGTTTATAAATAGTTTAATTATAAATATTTTTTATAAAATGTAAGCTTTAAAAAAAGTTTTTGCAAAAAAAATGTGCTTGATTTGTGGCAAATTTCTCTACTTCTCTAAATATTACAACTATTATGAAAATATTAATATCAAAATGTTTCTTTGATAGAAGAAACTCAAAGTTGAAAAAAATCTAGGAAAATTTAAGACACGCTTTTCCTCTTAAAATTGATATAAAGAACACATTTATTAAAAAAATAAAAATACTCTAAGATTTTCTCAGAAATATGCTTTGTAATAATTTTGATAATTTAATTTTAAAAGCATTTATAATCACTAATTAATTCTGCTATACCTGGAATAACAGACATAAAATTTTCTTAGCATTTAAGAATAAAAGCACGAATATTTTTTTAAACTGTTGGTAGATGAACAAAATGTAGATTGCCACAATACTATGACTTGATTATTTTTTTTTAAAGAAAATACAGCGCTTTATAAATATTATATCGAATGATTGCATTGAGCTATGTTTTTTTTAATACGTAAGGTTAACACAGATTGTTTGCGATTAATCTATACTATATTTCGACTTAATAACGCGTACAATCAATCTCACAGATATGCAGCTGATATTTTGACAACAACTATGCATGTCTATAAATATGAATATATATATACATATTTCCAAACTCTTTTTTAGATTTTCGACATTACTATAAAATTCCTGCGGGTACTATATCAACCTTGTAATAGTTGTTATCATTTATAGAAATTGTATTTCAAATACAAAAGAAAACTCCATTAGCTTAAATTAGATATAAATTTTATTCTATTAAAACTCAAAATTCTCAGTACGTACATACACGTAGTTACATACACATACACATGCACATACACGTACACATACACATACACGTACAAATTAACACCCCCCCCCCCCACAAATACATACATATAAATATCAGATTGAGCACCAGAAATAGGAAACTTGAGTGGTTAGGTCTTCGATAAAGAATCTAAGAAACTTTTAAAAACCACTTTCATTGAGTTCGCGAAAACATTTCTCATTCTTCAAGTCGAATAACCGCTCGTCACATTTCATGAACCGACCGTAAGCACAAACTTCGAGTGAATGTCATAAAAAATATAGTTACTTTGAATTTTTTATTCCAAAAAAATTCACGAATCAAATGAAATCTGAAATACAATGAATTAATTCATATATATTTAGTACACTTTGTTAAATATAACAAAATATCATTGTTTTCTTTGTTGCATAAATGGCCATTTCTCTAGTTATAAATACGTTAAATATGCATATAGTTAAAGAATATCGTCGAAATTTTTTATCGTATTTCTGAATTTTTTATTTAAACTCGCTTTTTCGACCATTTCTTTTTATTTAAATCAATGAGTATTCGTAAGTTTACTTTTAATCTAGAATTAGGTAAGAGAAATATTTTTGTATTTCGTTTGGATATGCATTTTAAATTATACAAATTTTCAGCATAAAAGTATAACTACTGAATTTTTAATAAACATTATTAAATTTTCAAATTTATTATGACTACATTATATCTATCATTATATTTATTAAATTATATATTGAAGAATTTACGTCATATATCAGGCTATTAAAAAGGATATTAGAGCATAATAATTATTATACTATATGTATTAAATTACTAAGTTCAATTTATTAAAAGAAAATAACGAATACAATTTTATGGAAGAATATTGGAAAAAGCCAGATAACTTCGAATCTGACTTTTGTCAGCTAAAGAAAAGTTAACTATTTTTCCAATAAATATTGTCCTTGCAGTTACTGGTGCCTACATTTCTTTTGAATAACTTCAATTAAATAACGAAAGAACTAAAATTTTAAATTCTTATATATTACATTTATTCAAAAATATATTTATTTTCATAAATTTTACCTATCATTCAACCGTAATTGTATTAGAATATTGGCATATTCTAATATTGTATCTATAGATATAAGAAAAAACTACTTCTAATCTAATTTTGCACACTATATGAACAATTTGAAAAGAGCAACTATTTAATTTCTAGATTAATTCATCTAAATATTAAGTAGGTCATATTTAATTAGCCTCTTCCAATGGGACATAAACGAATTATATAACAATATTCTTAAATATTTTATATATATATATATATATATATATATATATATAGTACTACATAAAGGTTTTACTATTTTTATAAATATATAGCAATTTAATTAAAAATATAAATAAACAGAAAGTTCATGATTCAAAACTAAAATAATAATATACAATTTTTGTTTGCAAATTAATTAATTAAAGTAGATTTATGCAAGTGACATTGAGAAATATTAATCTAATTGTAATTATAAATATTAGTTACGTAATATTGTGCATAAAATAGAATTCAGTAAGAAGAAATGGTTTAGCATTTATTATTGTAGAAGATGCCAACTTTAATAACATAATAACATAAGTACATGATTGACGTAACGATCGCTAAACTTGGATCTACCAAAGATCTATTGATGTACATCAAGAACATAATTTATATCGAAGACTGAGTATACTGAAAGCTTATCGTTAAAAGATATTGTACATCTTTATTAAAAAAAAGTGTCTTCATAAAATATGTTCACTTGTAAATCGATATATATATATATATATATATATAAAGTCATATCAGTAAATTAATTACATTTAATACAGATATTAGACTGGCAGCATTGGAATAAAAATTTATGGATTTATTTCAAGCTACGATATTTCTTATTTCCTAATGGTTCTTTAATAAATAAATTTAAAGAAAAAATGGATTATTTAATAAATATTCAATAGGTAGAGTAAATAAGGATATATAAAATAATTGTAACAAAACTTTTAGGAGTACTAATAAATCGATAAAATTAAAAAATTAAAATAATCTGATCTTCTGTGTATAAGCCATCAAAACATTGAAAAAATGATTGTCAATAATTAAAAAATAAAATATGAAAGACTATTTATAATGTGAACAGTTTTTAGATATGGTTGTAAATATTTAGAATACATTAATACAAATTAATACAAAAAATAACTGTCAACTATGTTACTGTTGAAATTAATTGAAGAGAATATACGCAATTCATATAGTTAAGAAAAAAAAGTGCATAACAAGGATAGGAGACTTAAATATTAGCAACTTGAAATTTAATATTTATTATTAAATATAAAATATAATTGAAAACTAAATTATACACAGCATAAACATATATATATATATATATATATATATATATTTAAAAGATATCATAAATCAAAGATGAGATAAAGTAATTTAAAATAAAAAGACCAGAAAAGACAAACAAAGATTTACCTCGAAAAATCAAGTACACGAAAATGATGGGCTTGTAAGGATTTCGAGGGTTTATCTATCAATATTTTGGGAAAGTATCACTGCTTCAATCGCATCATTTAATATATAGGGAAAAGTAGTAAAAATAGTTAAAAAAAAAAAAAAATCTGAAAATATGTACATCCATTTTTCGATTACTTTTCGATCTTGATCGAACATACATAGAATGATTTTATAGTTAATGTTCAAGACTTCATACCCTCAATACACGTTAATGAGCAAAAGAGTATACATTGATTAAAAAATAATTCAACTTTATTTTTAAAATATTCTTTTTTATGAAATAGATGTTAAATTAAATACAAAATAGTCAATTGTAACAGAATTTCCGACTCCCTTTTATCAACAAATTATTCATCAAATTATTTTATTTTTTATTATGAATTTTTAATGAAGAGACTAAGAAATTAAAAGCTAATAAATTCATTAAATGTGGATAATGTTTATATTTGTAGTTCAATGTACCGTGAAGGAAGAACTAGAGCAAATATGAGATTATAATGCGAAACAGAAATCAAACGGCCTCATCATATATATAAATCGTATGTATGCATATTTATATAATTTAATATTTATGGAGCTATAATGAATTGAGCTGCTACGTTTCAATGAATATTATAGCAATCAATAGTTAATGGTATGAATAAAAAAATATATTATAACGAAATTTATAGTATTTCAAAATTTTACATATTACTATTTAATAATTCACTTTCGTAGAAAACTAATAATTCTACTCTTACATTCTACGTTTATATGTAAACACACTCATGTTTACTTAGAATTTCATTTATAAATATGAATATATATATATTGATTCTAATTATAATAATAATATATGGTCACATCTAATTTCTTTTTTCTTCTAATAATACAACTTTAAGTATTTAATCAAATATTTATGGTAAAATAATGGCGGGTAATTGATAATAAATAATTCTATAACGCCTTTTAATCATGGCTAAAATACTCATTTTATATTGAAGATTATAATATTTTATATGGAGATTAATATAGAAATGTCAATGAATTGAAAACCAAGAATTCAAAAATTTTATTAATGCGGTAACAAATTTCATGAGTTTGGTCTGATAAATACGAACTTCGTCGTTACTTTGATATATGTTTTGATATATATTTTCTCCTATTGGTAAATAATCTGAAATTTCAATAATTTTATTTCGAAAGATTGTAAGAATTTTTCCCTAAGTTCGCTTCCATGAGCACAAGGAAGTTACTCTTTATCATGCGAATCGATTAACTGGAAGTAATGTACAAAAGAATCTAAAGCTTAGTATAGCTTCAGGTAAATTGAGTGAATAAGCGGAGTTGCAGAATAAATTTGGTATTGTACATAGGATAAATGAGCGTCAAAGATCAATATTTTTTTCCCGTAAAGTTCTAAAAATAAATACTTTTAGTTTAATCATTAAAATATGTTATTCGTAATATTGTTGCATTTTTAATATTGCATATTTAAAAACATTGCACAACGTTCTGAAGTACTAATAACTTTATTGTATTAAATTGTATTAAAAATACTGTAATAATAATTAAGAAAAAATTTTACACGTTACTTTTAAATCTACACTACAATTCATATTCATATATTTATAATAAGTATATTTAATATGTATACATAATATGTATAATAAATGTATTTTTCTTTTAGATGATTTTTCTTGCAATAATTATTATAATCAGACAGTTGCTGAAAGTTTCATATTCTTAAAAACATTGAAGTATTTATCTCAATAACAAGATTTCATTTTACTTAAATATAATGCATTTGATCCATCTCAGAGGTATGTAATCAAAAGTAATGAAATCTGAAATATTTTGACTTTTAATTTAAAAATAAAACTTCGATCGTACCAAAGTTAATGGTCAATGTCTGCACTTGTCGATTCCGTGCACTGCGGCTCCTTCTGTCGTTCTCTCAATGTTTAACTGTCTCGTGGCATTATCTATACCATTGCACTAATTGCACATACACGCTAGTAAAGATCTGTCGAAAATAACTGCTGTCAGTGATTTCCTCTCATTGTGTTCAAAGCATATTTATCATGTTCGTTTCATCATTTTTCTACAGAATACATTTAATGCAACATTGTAATAACTACAATAGAGACTAATTACTTTTTCCTTAAACTAACTTAATATTTTCTCAATGTAATTCGAAGCATTAGTTAAAAATTTAATGTTAAATAATTATTTTTCAATTAACTTTCAATTTAAAATTATTCTAGAATATTACATTTTTTATAATACTGTTCGTTTTAAGCCATTAATTTAGTTGCAATTTTCTATTAGACTGAATATAATTAGGCTTAACGTTTAAAGTCCGAAGATTTTGTTAATTATTATGACTGTTCGTTAAATATATTTTATATACTATTGCGATAATACGGATTAGCTTTACAATCTAATTTGTGCTTTTTCCTATAAATTCCAAATACCTTCGAATCATCTTTATTGTAGCGGCAATAATATATTCAGTCTAACCCTATTTATTAGTGGAGGTAACTTTCATGGTTCTCGTTCAAAGTCGAAACCTGTAGTTTCTATTCCTACTCCAGCCTAAATATTCCATAGAATTTATTACGAGAAAAGTGTTAGATTTATTTAACATCCTAAAATGTACATCCGTTGCTTCTCTTTGTATCAATATTCTATTATGTAATTATAAATAAAATCGTTATTATATTAGACATCAATGTTCATATTATTTTGTTATTATAAACGAGTTATATATAAATAGTAATTTTCGATAAGCTGGGTAAAAAGCCTTACCAATTTAAAAATCATTGATGAGTATGGCTAATTTTAAGATATATGTAGACTATAATTGAATAAAGATTGAAGTATTACTATAGCAACTAAGTGATTTTAATTATGATCGATAATTTCTACGACTGATAGTATGTAACTAATGTTATATGTAAAATTATGAAAGAGCACTATTTTAAGCAATTAAATATACGTAAATAATTAAAATTGAAATTTTCTACTAGCAAAAATATTAATTAATTGAGAAAATAATCTAAGAGAATTTATTTAATTTTATGTATAATCAAATTATAATTACAATTAGTACAATAACCTGTGCAGCACAGCTATAAACTATAACTTCTAATACTTATTAAACATAAATAATGTTTTCGTTTAGATTGTACATACTTCTTTTTTTTTTTTTTTTTTTTTTTTTCAATTAGACTAAAAGTGAAATACATTGTAGTGAAGTATACAAATACATTTATGATTTTGTAATTATACTTTAGTAATATAGAATATTGAACTCTGATGATACTCCTTCCTCAACTCTGTACATGAATATAAAAATGATAAACATTCGTAACTGAGCTTGTCGATTGGTTATGATATATACTATTATTTATTATTTGCAATATTATAAAATACAAATTTTGTTCCTTTAATAACACTTTTGTAAGAGAAATGATTATATATGATTAGCATATATATGTATGCGTGTGTGCGTGTTTGATATAGAAATTATTTTGCTTTGTTTCAAATTTTATTATTTGACTCTTTCATATAAATATTTCAATTATTGATTACATTTAAATATTAATAAATATTTGTCATACATTTTCGTATCTATAATTTTACTTATTGAATTATTTTTAAGTATGAATTTTAAAGACATTTTCTACTGTCATTTAATTTATACAGTACGAACCATGTTTCATTTAATTTGTAGACAATTACTTTATAAAAAAATTTATTAGGTTATAAATTTTCGTTTAAAATAAAATATTCTTCTTAAAACATAGATATAATGTGAATAAAAATGAAAATAATTTTTTTTATTTTATTATCTATAAAATATACAAAAATATTTTTCATTTACTAAATATAATATAAACTAAATCTTTATAGATACTATATATTATGTAGATATACATTTACAAAATTATTCAAGAACACTTTGATTTATTTTCGATATCATACATTGATTACACATTCTTTACATAGAATTTGAATGTTCTGATAAAGCACTACTAATAAAAAATAATCATTCTTTATCATATTTAACAAATTTAATATATTTATTAACTATTATTTTTATATTTTTTATTATTTTTATTTTTTTTATTATTTTTATTATTTTTTTTTTTATTTTATTTATTTTTTTATTTTAAACTCATAACGCTTTTGTTTTTATAAATGAAATAATACATCGTATTATTGAATACGCATTATTTTAACTAATGCACATTAATCAGTTCAACAACAAATATATTGCAAAATATAGCTTAAATACTTATAAAATGAAAAAATAACAATTCCAATATAGTAAAATAAATAGTAACAGAATAAATAATGTTATCCGACATATCTAATGTAACAATAGAAATGGTGAAAAAATTTTCAATTTAACGGTTGGGTATAGTACTTAGGGTAAAATAAACGAACTGAAATGTTTTCTTTTATCGCGTTCGTTAATGGCTATCGATTTGAGAATGATCAGAATGATAAACGCCTCCCATAATAAACTTTGAACTTATGTATACAATGCACGTGCTTACAAGTATTGAAAATAGTGTGTTCCAAAATCAAATTAAAAATATAGATGTAATATTTCATATTTCGTTTAATGCTTACCTGTATAAGTATTTAGTGCGCAAGTAAGTAAAATCTTAAACGTAAGTGATTCAACTTTGTACAATATTTAAATATAATATTGAAAAAATTAGAAGCTTTATAGCATGTTTAGAATTTAAAATTGTATTATTGATTTTGATAAATTATTATTCTAACTTATGAATTCTAAGAAGATGTAATACGATTATTCAAATTAAGTATTAATTGAGTATTAATTTAATTTTAGTAGTAATTTAAATCTTTATCGTATTTATTTGGAGTAAGAGTAGCGTAACAATGATTAGAAAAAAGTATAATGAAAATTATTAATTGAAATTGAAAGCAAAATGAATAAATATTAAACAAAGATAAAGCATAGAAACTATTGATTGTACACTATTAAATCAAATGAATGCAAGAACTCATATTTTATTACTTATAAAAATCTCTATTAACTAATATAGCAGACATCATATTACACTAAATTTATATATTAGCATATAAATTATGATAATATTCTTATTCTCACATATCGCACTTTTTGTCAATTGAATCTTAATTGGAATTACTAACTTAATTAATTTAATATTATTAATTAAATTTTTTTTTATTAACTATATAAATTGATTAATTATTTTATCTCATGCGGCTTATGTTACTTATTATTTAAATTTAAATTTAAATTTCATGAAAGAGAATATTATTTATTTCGTTTAATTTAACATTTATAATGATATATTCAAGCTGACTTCTTCGTCGCCTACGATGAATGTGAACAGACCAAATAGTTGACCTGAAAATGATATGGCAGTGATTTGGATTTTATAACTGATTTCGACTTTATAATGGCCCGTTGCTGCTTATATTAGATCACTTACAACATTGGGAACGCTGTAATCTTGGATTATTATACAGATGGAAATCAAGTTTTTCTTCCATGATTTTCTGATGGTCAATTCAATACACATGAATTTTCACGTTTCGTGAAAGGTAGAACGTATCAATTTACTTATATTTCTCTATTGTTCGCTGCTTGGGTGGAATGAAAAACTATGGATACCATATTTGCCCTATATATACGAATATTTCAGATACAATATAAATGCATATAAGGTATATAGGAGAATCATTAGTACATCGGCAGTTAATAAATATTCTAATAATTCTATAATTCTAAAAACGACTATATCAAAAGGAATAATAGATTTCAAATAAAAAGGACAGAGCAACAAAGTATATATTAAAGCATGTTTGAATATATATTATATAAAATGTCTATTAACATTTAAATAATAATTTATATCAAATTTTATAACAAATTTATACATAATAAAAATATTTATAAATATTAAACAATACTGATGTTTTATTATTCGTATGGCTATTTAATCAATTTTTTTTTATTTTTTTTTTTTTTAGTCAACACAGACCATTTTATAATTGATATATAATGTAATTCGCATAAGGTAAGTAATTAAAAATCGTTATATCCAAAACATTGAAATTGACTTAACTCGCTATAATAAATAACAACAGTGGTTATTATATTATTAATAATAATCAATAAAAAATAAATATGAGTTGAGGAAGTTGAGGTAGTTAATCATGAAAAATTGAATATCGAACGATGGCAGACCATAAACGTACCATATAAATAGTGCGTCAAGAAATTATTGTATAACTCTCAACAAGCCCTTGTCATACAATAAACTACTCAATACAATAGATTTGATTCTATAAACATTATATACGTCATGTGGTTCTTTTACGTAATGGATATAAGCATGCCACAAGGAACCTAATAATAGTTAAATGACTCCAAATGTAATTAAACTAACATTTGCAGGATTTCTCAAACTTTATTTTGTAAATTAAACATATATGTTTATTAATATTCTAAAAAATATATATAACTTTGTAATATTCGTTAAAAATCAAGGAATTTGTATGTATTGTTTATTTACTGATGTGTATAAAAAACATAAGCTCATTTAAAAATCTACGGGAATATACGAAACTGAAAGAATCTTACTTAGTTTGTATTAAAAAAATAATAATTTTCATTATATTTACTTGGCTCATTTACATTGTTTACCATAGCAATTATTTTTTTTATAATAATTTTATTATAAATTATATATTATATTAAAATTACTAAAAAAATTATTTAGCTGCTTTTATAAAGTAACGTATTTAATTTATAAATTTGTTGCGTAAAAATTTGTTAAAGTAATGAACTACATAAAGAGTAATACATTTTAATACTTATAAAATTAATATATATTTTAGAATTTTATTGTTTATTCAAGTTAATAAGCATAAAATATTACTTAATACAGCAGAAAGTATGTGAAATAGGGGACTAGCTATTAAATTGAATAAACCGTAATAAAAAATTCCGAGTCTAACAAAAGATTTAAAAAATATTGTTAATATAATTTTTAAAGGAAATTTAATGAAAAAAAGAAGAATGTCATTCTTAAAGTAATTGTCAGAGACTAGTATTTCACAAAATTTATAAATACATTTAAACGTTAAATTAAAACTTTTCAAACTTATATAGTCAATCGAATTCTTTATAATAATGTAGATTATATTATTTGTACAGTGCCGATATTTTAAAAATGACAAAATGAAACCTAAATATATTCAATTATGTATAAATATTGTGAGACTTTTTAAGTATTTCTCGTTATTTAATTTCTTTAAATTTCTAGCTCTGTGGCAAAAAACTATCTTCAGTAAAATACTTACCTTTGCTCACTCCACCTGTTCCTGAAGCATCAGATAAATGATATTGTCTAGTGAAGTTTATTCAAGAGTTTTCTCTAATATTCCCTGTTCGATTTTCAGTTCGCATCTCCGAAGAATATGTGAAGTGTATCGTCTAACAATATCATGAAAATGAGTTTTCTAATATTATCTTTAAAATATAAAAATTTAGTACGTAATCGAAAATTTATGTTTTTATATAATTGATTTATATATATATATATATGAATTTCACATCTATATTACTTATTAATAATATAAATATATGACACTAACCTTTAGAGAAATGTGAATCATGAATCTGTGAATGTGATATCATATTCGATAAATCTTACGGTAGACTTGCGATAGTAATATGATATTATTAATATATAGTAACCGTATATAGTAAAATTAAATGAATCAGCTTTTACTTTTCTCCAAAGTAAATAATAAATAAGTACTAATTAAATGAGATAAGTTAGAAAATATTTCATGAACTTAAATGAAGAGTTTTGTTGGATAGAAGAGTTGATAAATTTTGTAATTGAAAGTAAAATCAAATAATATTAGATTGTATATACAAATTGCAACTATAAATATTTAGTTTAAGTATTTATTTGTCAAAAATATCAGATTAAACACGAAATAAAGACAAACAATAAATTTGAGAAGGATTCGTTTGTAACTTTCTATGTAGAAGATTACCTGAACTTAAAGTAGAATTTTAATAGTTCAGACGAACAAGATGTAGAATGATTTGTTAATGCTAGTGTACGCGAAAAGTAGTATTTAATACTTTGTTACTGTTTATTTGTGATTTTTATTAGAAAATATACATATTCGAAAAAAAAATTTTTGAGCTACTAATTAATAAAAATTATTCACATGCGTAAATAAATAATTGTTCGAAAATATATGTTAACTATGAAATATTTAATGTTTTGAACACAAGTCAATCATTTTCATATAGTTAATATACATAAAGTCGTTAATAAAAATTAACTAATATAAAAGGAATTAATTATCTAAATTTACTTCATACATACCAAAATTTACTGCAAGAAAGATTTTTATTGTCTAAAAGTAAGAGATTTAATAATAAATTTTAACTATCTATATATCTATATTGCCTAATTATATAGTAAAAATTTCAAATAGCTGTTAAATATAAATTTTAAAATTAAGTAAGATCGCCGAGTAGCGAACGTCGTAATAGAAAAAAATTTAGAGAAGAAAGAAACATTAGCTTTCTTGTCAGCTCATGATTTTTAATGCAGAAAGTCTTTTAATTAAAGAGTACGGTCAACTATTCTCTTTCTGTATTTGTAAAGATAACACAACTATAGCACCTAAAATCTATATGAACATACGCACCAACACACACCAGCACACGCGCGCGCAAAACAAATGCATGTGCTTATGTATATGGGTATATAGCCCAGGCGAACAAATTCTATTGATTCGACGAAGCTCTTATAATTCTTTAAAGGCAGTTGCTTCGTGGCTCAGTTAATTATCCTATAAATTTACTTACGCCAAGTCTCCCCGACGTTCCTTCTTTCTTACATAAAACTTACATTTCGAAACACCAATTTGATTTGCAATCATGCCTATCTTCTTAGCTGATCTTCTTGCCGTGGTCTTTAATTAATTGCAAAGAATCTTGAACTGATTTATTAAGAACGTTACCAATGTATCTGTCGATTTCATTACTGAAGAATAGTATAATAGAGTCATTGTTAAAGCTACGGCTGACCAGATTTTTAATTAGTTCATTTGCAAACTGCACTCGGAATTTTTACAATATTGTACAATATCTGTAAGACTGTATAGATTATAAATGTATAGATGACTGTATAGATAGATAAAAAATTTAAATTTAAACAAAAAAAAATAAAAAAAAAAACAGACAAAATTTCAATGGATGTATAGCATTTATATTTTTATTATTGACTATTGATATTTTATTTAATTGAATATGGTACATTAATCAACGTGAAAACGATAATTATAAGTTAGATTATTTATTATGATAAAATTTTGCTCAAATGCTATGCAGATAGAAAAATAGTAAATCATTTTAAATTAACATCTATACCTTATTAATTGTAATGGTAAATACATAATTATTCAATAAATTCTATTATATTGAAGTCCAGTTTACGAGATACTAAAGTTTAAAACAAACATATTTAATCTTCAAAAGTATTAAAGTACATTTCATTAATATATTATAACAATGATTTGTAAAAACTTTCTTAAATCTTCAATACATATGTATTATAATATAAAGCAATTGTAATAATATAGTAAAAAGTAAAATAAAATTATATTAACATGCTATTCATAGTAAAAATTATCACTATTCATTATCAATTAAATCAAGATAGAAATATTAATTTTTACAGTAAATCGCAATCCATGTTTCCTAGAATTTTATTGAAATATTTTATAAAATTTTTTATGATCTTAAAATCGTTAGAAAAAGGACGTTTTATTAAATATTCAGAAAACATGATGCAGTAATTGTACGTGTCATTTGATTTAAGTTATTTTATCTTAAAAATAATAACAGTAATATGAGGAAGAGATATAATTTCTATTTGGTTAGCTTGATTAAATCTTACTACAATAAACTATCTGCAAGACAAATTAAGGGAAAAATGTCTCTAAAAGCAAATATTGGTATATTATTTCAAAAGTATAACAGAAGCAAGTAATAAAGCTTGTAGGGCTCCTATATCGAATGAAAAATGAAAATGATCTAAAAAAATATAAGAGATATAAGAAATAAGAGGTATAAGAAATTAGTATTTACAAAACTAAATAATCTTATTGATCATAATTTATGTATTTATATTTATTAATATGTTCTATCATATATTTATAAAAGAATATTATACTAATAGTACAAGATATAGATTATGACTAAGCAATTTTTCAAAGTGATACATAACCTTTATTGTAATATTTTTTACAATTAATATATAAAAATGCAGAATAATATTGCAAATTTTCATTATATCTTGCCATTAAATATTTTTATTTTCTATGAAAAATGATTAATTAAATAATGATGCCTGCGTCATACATACTTTAAAAGCTACTAAGAATGTGAATATTTTCATCAACGTAAATAAAAAATGTACCAATTAAAATAACAACAATAACGACATATTCAATAACATCAGACAGATCGATCGATCAGTGCGATGCACTAGAAGAAGCTGACTATGCAAACCGCATTTCGACTCCTACTGCAGCTGCTCATCCTAATCGTAGCATTTAATCCACAATTTCAGCAACGTTTGTCCCGCAATATGTGAGATTTATGTCGAATTCGCAATCAAAAGTCAAAATTACATGCAAGCATAACGTACTTGATATCGCGCTCAAATACTAAAAAAGATAGAAGGTTTAAAGTGATAAAAAATTGTGTAAAATCTTATTATTAATATATATATATATATATATATATATATATATATATATATATACACACATATGTTTGTATATGTTTACATTAGAATTGTTAAAGATTAAATATATAAAGTTTGTATTAAAATCTACTAGTGCTAAATTATAGCTAAACTAAAGTATAACTTTTATATATACGTTTGAGAGCATCGACATAGATATATTCACAAATATATTTACATAATATGGTACTTAGATTATATATATCTTACACCTTATTACGCGTCAGTCACACAGTATTCATTCGGGATACATCAATTATAAATTTCATTCTCAATACTTTATTTTTAATAAAATATTTTATTAAAATAAAAAATTATAAATGACATAATAATAATATAGCTATATATAAATAATTTCACTGCGCACGGCATTGTCCGACGGAATTCATCATGCCCGGTTAGTTAACATAATTGAAAAATCGGAGATAAAAATTCTTATCTTCCCTTGCCCCGTGTCCCAAGAGGCTATCATGTTGTGACTGACATCTATGATCTCGTAACATATGTGGATATACGTATGCATTTACGTGCAAACATACGCATATTATGGTGATAATCGTCTAGTACTCTATAACGATGGCAATATGGCAATATCGTGGTAACCACGCATTCTCGATAATCGGTATAACAGCACAGCGACCCTTTCTGCGTAATCGACGTCGTCGGAATACATCATGGACGGTAATTATAGTTTATATACACATTATGCCTGTTTTCATATAATATATGAGTGTCTGGAAATGCGATCCAAGCGCGGACTTTGATTTTCTCATTGGGGTGGATTTGAAGTCCCAAGAGTTAGAAATTTATCAGCTTGCATGCGATATACTGTCGAATTATTATTATTGTAGGTAGTATTGCGTTTAAAATATTCATACCCTTTAATCATTTTTTTTTATATTCACTTAATCATTCATATTATACATATGTCCATATTGTGATGATACATTACCAATTATAAAAATAATAATTATTATATATATATATATATTATTTACAGAATATAACACACGTAAACATGTCTTGTTACATTAAGAATTCAAATTTTACATAACGGCACAGTGATACAATACATTATACGATTTTAAAATATTACTTTACAATCGATAAATATCACTATTATTGGCAAATCTCTTCAAATTAAATAAGTAAAAATTCATTTTTATTTGTATTTCTAATTATTTTACTATATTTATAAATATATTTAATTTTACATACGTCATTCGCTATAATGTAAGTCATAATTTATAAAAAAAATTTCATTATTAGTACTCGAATATCGATATATGTATATATCGAGCGATATATACAGTTAATTTTGTAAATAACAACAATTTTAATAATATTGATCTCAATCTTAAAATACTTATATACTACTACAACGGCATTATAACTATAAATAATGACGAAATATTTTAATATTAAATATGTCAGTAAAACATAAAAAAAAAATATATAGTAATTAAATATTTTAAGGTTACATTTAAACTATATACTAGTTATTAATGAATATTGTGCAAGGATAAAAGTCAAAGTAAAGAAATATAATCTTCAGACAATTCGTGTCTCTCAACAATAAAGACTTATAAAATTTTAATAGTATAGCACTATGACATGAAAAAGGTCGATTTTAAAACAAATAAAAAAGAAGTTTTTAAGCAGTTGTATTAACGAAATAGAGCATATAAAAGGCTTATCATATCTGCAACAACTGCTAATGATAATAGGATTGAATAAAAGGATTTACAATAAGTAAAATTTAGTAGAACATGCAATTGGGTCGTAAAAAATATAAAGTGAAGATCAAAATTAGCTGTTCAAAAAATTTGGAATCTAATACAAAAATAGAAATATCAATATATATCAATATATATATATATATATATATATATATATATATATATATATATATATACATATATACACGTGCACTAATTTTCTCTTATTACAAACGTAAAACTAAATTGCATTCATAATTCTTGTACATTCAAATTTTGCTCATGAAAGATTTTTAATACAATAACATATTTTTTTTTATAAATATTGCACTAAAAATACATACTTGTAATGAACTGTTGAAATTATAAGAATAAAAATAAAAATTATTGTTGGAAAAAATATAAATATTAGAAATGATATATTTTTAAAGGATATTGAGAAATAAAAAATGTTCACTGTGAAATACTTCGACAATTGAATAATGAAAAGAAATTTTTTATGATGAAATAATAATTTATACGCTTATCCTAATTATATATATATATATATATATATATATATATATACTAATTAATTTTAAAAATATTCTCTAAATACATCTTTATATAAATTAATAAAAGCTGATTGCTTTTATTTTAATTTATTTTGTAGTCTTAGAAAATCCTGAAACAAAAATAAACGGTTAAAAAATATTAAAAATTTCTTTTACATTTATTGATATAATCCCAAACCATATCACAACTATAATTCTATGGATATGGATTTACTTACTTGCAGTAAGTGCAGTTAAACATGCCCGTTTACAAGCAAGCGAACGTTCTTCTGGTCCGGTAAGATCTAAATAAATAGTCATTATGATAACAAAATTGAACCAGAATAAATTATAAAATTTAATCAAATTAATTTTCTAAGTAGATTTTTTTTTAATAAGTTGTGATTTTGCGTTCTTTGCACTTGAATATTAAGTTTGAATCATTAAGAGTGAAGAATATAATATTAAAAATACTTACTTTCACATTTTGC
This sequence comes from Ceratosolen solmsi marchali, assembly GCF_000503995.2. Classification (NCBI taxonomy): domain Eukaryota; kingdom Metazoa; phylum Arthropoda; class Insecta; order Hymenoptera; family Agaonidae; genus Ceratosolen; species Ceratosolen solmsi. The sequence goes on from NW_011948413.1 coordinate 13,758,326, forward strand.
AAAACAATTTTTGATTGCTTCTAGAAATTTCGTTTCTATATAATATAATAAAATTTAGTTAATATAGTTATATATAAAATTTTCTATCCAAAAACAATATAAAAAATATTTAATCTATATAATATGTATTAATTTGTAAAATATTGTGCTGTTTTCAAAGCTATAGAGTTAAAAAATCTTAACCATGTAATTCGAAAGCAATGTGTAATCAAATATGTTTGTCTTCAATTAATATTCTAATCTAATATCCAACCGTTAATTATTTTCTACTATAATGGAATTAAATTAATATTCTGAATATAATATAACCTTTTAAACTTAAAAATAAATATTCTCTTTAATATGAACATTTTAAAAATAAGTTATAAAATATATTTAAAGAGATATTATTAATTAAAAACAAATGTATAAAATTTAACATATTCTCTTCATTGATTCCAAATTTTATGCATTTTAAAAAATATTACTTGCAGATATAAAAACATTGAAATATAATACTTTCATTTTTATTCAAACTCCTTAAAGGCAACTTTAATATTTCATATAGAAAGATAAATTATTACGGAATTATCGCTGTACTTAAAAATAATTAGAAATAGCATGTACTTAAATTAATATCTATTGTATTAATATATGTTCTGGTGTTCAGTTCAGTTAAAACAATCTTATATTCAGTAATCTAATATTTTACTTGAAATCTATAAATTTATTCTTAAAGTTTATATAAATTCATGATATAAAATCTATTCTTGGCAAGCACTATCCTGAAATTTTACATTTTTTTAACGCAACAGAATTATTCAGTTTTATTTTAAAACTCTTCTATAATATGCTGTCATTTTTTTTCTTTCTTTCTTTCTCTCTGAAATGCAAAATGCAACAATAACTTTACTAATTATCACATATAATTAATAATAACTGTCCATTATAATTTCAAAATTCCATTATCCATTTAACCTTACTTGTGCTCCTCTTTATTCATACAATATCAAAATAATTAATTTTGTTTATATTTAATTTTTCATATAGAATATTTTATAATTTTCACTTTCTCATTGCTATTTACAGTAGTAAATATTGTATTATATATATAGTAAATATCCTTTCTATACAAAATAATATAATAATTTATCCATAAAAATGTTAAACTTATGTGATTTATATGTTGCACGATGCAGATTAAGAATATAATAATAGAAACGACTTCTCTATTGAAAAAATTTTTAAAGTGCATACACACACTCACGCTAAACTATCATAAATCAAATTACCTCTAATTATATATTAATATAAAATTCTACTTTTAAATATTTTAATAAAGTAATCGACTACATAAAACTAAAATTTATAATTTTTATTTATAAGTAAGTTCGTTTGTATTAAATACATACTTTCAGCAAGTGCCGCCACAAACATAGTAATAAACAACAAAAAAACAAAAATTTTCATTATTTCTTAATAAAATATTTATTAATCACAAGTATATAACAAAATTTAAGCTAAAAATTGTCACAAACTATAACAAAAAATTTTAAAAATTATTTATTATGCGAATACTTCTTTATTTTGTTATTAGTATAAAATGATATGTAGACATGTTTTATACATAATAAATATTTATTATTCATTACGCTTTTTTAAAATAACTAAATCCGTAAAATGTAAATATTTTAATTTGGAAAATATTAATTTCTTTTTTAATTATAAAAACGTGAAGAATAAGGAATAATATAATAATATATTATATACAATGTCATGATAATAAAATAGAAGTAAAAAGTATTATATCTTCGCAAGTGATAATTATTACTATGTGAATACAGCATAACAGTAATAAAAATTTTTATGTATTTAATAGATTTATATTCTTTCTATATTAATAATGAAATACATCTTTCTGAACAAATTTATCTTCTCCCTTTTTAAACGATTTTACTTTATTAATAATTTAATAAATTATGCAGCTATAGTAGTAGAGTACATAAATACTAATCATATTTAGTCACACTCAAAATTAAAACAATTATTATTATAATTTATCAAAATCATCAAAATGATAGTTTTTATTTATTAGGCATTCCAATTATATAAAAAAAAAAAAAAGATTGCTGAACACAAAGTATTCAAAATTATGCATTTCATTAATTTTGGATTGAAAGTAACCATTGTAAATTGAAATATTATTTAATAAAAGTCTTTTCTAAATAAAATAAATTGTAATTATAAAATACAATTTTGAATTTTAGTTACACTAATTATAATAAAAACTAAAAGTATTGCCTGATTTTTATTGTGCGTTGAAAATTGGCTGATTCGTTTAGAGAAATTTATTGTGATCTATTTACATGTAAAGCAATTATTAATTTTTTTAATCCATTCTTATTAATATTATATCTATATACAACAACATTTTTATTTCTAATTTTCATGACTCTTTATTTAATTATGATCCTGATAAAAACTAATCTACTAATTGATTTTACTTGTTTTCAATATATCTTCAAATAGAAATGATTATTATATTTAAAAAGGTGAAAACTTAATTAGAAATTCATGATTACGTATATTACTATATTATTAATTTCGATAAGTGTGTTTCTGAATAACTAATAAAAAAAAAGTATCAACTGTAAATTATGAATATTGATTCAATCGATTTAATTGATAGTATCAACTATTTAGCTACTTATTATTTTACCCTAAAAGATCATTAAATAGTTGAATATATAATTACATTAATTTTTGTATTCGTACAATTATACTTGAGTCCTTATCATGTGAATACCTATACACAAAATTTACAATTTATTATGTCAATTGAATAAATATTCATAAGTATGACGGTAATAGAAATTAAATTTTTTCGTGAATGACTTTATAACGATAATTATATAAAAAATTATTTAACTAATATTAATATGTATTATGAATATTTATTATAATTTATAATGCATATAAGAATATCATTATAGAAATATTATTATTATATTTTAGAAGTAAATCTTATTATTTATCTTATTATCTTGTTATACACTAATAAAAGGTTAAAAAAAAAGTAAAGTTTTTGAGGCAAAAATCTACGAATACCGACTCACGTGAACTTTAGTATGAAATAAATATATTACTACTATCATATTGTCGTTTATAACTTGAAATATTGCAAAACATTACTTTTATTTTAATATCTATTTTTGTAATATATTTTATCAATCTGATATATATAGCACATTAACTTAACCTATTATGATTATTATTTTAATTAATACATTTGAATTAATTGAGTGCGATTGAATGAATAATCTACTGTAATGTAATATATCTCTATTAATATCTTTTTATAAATTATTTTTATATTATGTATTCATTTTATAAAACCGGAAATCAATCTTGATATAAATGTTTTGATAATATATAAGTAATTAACGAATACGGTTTTTGCCAGTTAATATTCTGATCCAGGTTTATTTCAATATGATTATATTCCTTTTATGACTTACCTCTTAAGATATACGTAGTTTTTATAAATAGTTAGAGTAATATTCAATAACAAGAAATATTAATATAAGTATTAGCATTGAAATATTTTAATTAAAAATATGAGAATATATAATATCGATGTTTAAAACTATTTTTTTTTCATTTTAAATAATTAAATTATTTATAAGATTATTGGAAAAATTAATGAAATATGTATATATATATACTTATTCAAGTGACCTAAAAAATTACAAATCTTTTATCTCTTTTGATACCATTGCTTTGCATAATATATTGTTATAATATGTCCATTACTATTATTATCATGATTATTATTAAACTAATATTAACAAGTTGTGAAGTAATCGTCATTCGGTGATGGTGTATTACATTAAGTGCAAATTTTCCGACGAAGTTATTTTCCGCTCGTGTTTTGCCTTTGTCTATCCACTCTACGCTTTCTCTGACGTGTTAATGGGCGTGGCTTGAAATTTAATTTGCTTTATTATCTTTATAGTTCATGTTAAAACAATCACCTCATACAAAATTTGTATACAGCGAATGGTTGCAAAGATGATGCATTATTCTGTGCTGATTCGCTTCCTTATAAATATTCTATCTCTTCCATCAGTGAGAAAAGTGAAATCTTTTAAATATTACTTAATTATTCAGGCTGTTTCTTCAATCCATTATAAATTTATTGATTACTGATATTAGAATTTTTTATATGTTATCTTTTTTTAAAATTTTGAAAAATTGAAATAAAAAGTAAGTCAGCGTTGTATTATGGACATACTTATTTCTTACTTAATGATGTATTTTATATTTGCACGCCATTTGTACTTATAAATATATTTTATATGATACCTTTACTAAGTATCATTAGTTTTATACGGATGTATTTCTTACGACTAAATGAATATTTATTTTGATATAGATCTGCTGATATAGATGTATATCAAAATATAATTTTGATATAGAAATTAAAAATTAATACGTAAGGAAACGAAATTAACAGAATATTTAATTAAAAATACAACTCTGTAAATGTATCAAAGAAATTAATTATTCTTTGTGTTAATATAAAGAAAGAAATATGTCAACAAATGTAAATTATTATGAAAATATTTTTTATTTACAAGAATTATCAATTAAATGAATACTGTTTGTAATTATTAATTACAAGTATTAAATAATTACTAATCGTTATACATATGTATTGTATATATAATTGCGAAAATTTGAAAATTTATAATTTATAATTAAATATAAGTCGATAATTTTATTATAATTAGAAATTTTATGTATACTCATGTATCCATATTATATAATACAGTATTATAATAAGTCAGAGAAATAATATTTCAAATGTTTGAATGATCTTTTAAATTAATTGTGAAATATAAAAAGTCAAGTAATACATGAGAGATGTAAACAAAGATATAAAAATTTGTATTGATGGATATTCTACTTAATATTATTCTATTATTTGAAAGAACAAAAATGTACATTATAATTATTAATAATTTAATATACTACATAGAGTATATACATGAATAGTTTCGATGAGTAAAAATTAAGAATAATTTTACGTCTTTATGGTGTAAATGTATTATATAAAGATACTTTTTTAAAAATTGTGAATACTTATATATGTGTTGTGTATAATTTTATTTTAGAAAATTATTAACTTAGTCTAATTTAGTATAGAGAAGCATATGTAAATACACTTGATTGTATTAATTTATGTATTATTAATTACGTAGTAATTTTAAAGTATATAAATTAATATCCGCTTTAATTACAATTTAGCTTAAATTGATTAGTAAACAAGCACTCTTTATTTTATAAAAATAAATTTTATATTTTACACATTAATAAAATACCATATACTGTATATAATAAATATCGGGAAAATTTGGTGAACTTTAAAGAGGGTCCTCGATGATGACTGGAATGTGTCAAATTAGGAAATACTTGTAATTACAAGTTGTGTTGTAAATTGTGACTTATATGTTTGTGGATTAATTTTATAAAATCGATTTGTATATGAAACACGATAAAAACGTTCATGTTGTTCATGATTTGTATACATTTTAATTAACAATATCAAATAATTAATTATAAAGACTCACGTTTTTAAATTTTGCATTGAATATACGATTTCAATATTAATATATGACAAAAATTAATGATATTACAATAATGTATTATAAATAAAATTAAAAATAATTGAATTCATCATTGTGTAAGTATAATGTTATATTTAACAAAATTATAGGAACTTATGGCATTGTTAATCGCAAACTAATTTGCAATAAAATTTTAATAATGATGTAGATTATATATTTCCTTACTCAATATATTATTCAATTCTGGACTTATTTTTTTAGATTAGAATATTTTAAAAATATAAATATATAAAATATAAATATATGTCTTAAAGTTTCTATCTATATTACCAATTACGTTATAAATATTGGAAATATATATAGTGGATTTATACTTATAAGAAATACAAATACATGTTTGAATTGCAATATGCAAATTTATTTAATTTTTTACTTCTAAAATTTGATAGTTCAATTTTTGGTTAATGAAATTAAATTGAATATATATATATATATATATATATATATATAAATCAAATTTATTGACATTTATTTTATAATATTTAAGGGTAGTAAAAAGAAAAATTTTAAAATACATAAATATAAATGTGTTTTTATATATTTATTATAAATAATTATTTGACAGTTTAATGTGAATTGTGATTGAATTAGAATCATATTATTTGAATAAAATTATATTAAAATAAATTTTCAATTAAATAAATATTAATGTATAATTACTACATATATATATATATATATATATATATATATATATGCATGTATATAATCAGTAGTGAATAAATAATGTGAAATGAAAAACAATAAAATTTTAGACAGAAAGTGACTGTTTTTGAAAGTAATCCTCTTTGAACGCAACGTACGTGTACCAGCAATATTTGAGAGTATTTGCACTATACTTTTTATTGGTCGATTTATCCAACCTCTCAAATTAGTAAGCTACTTTATACCATAAGTACAGTGGAATTCATAAAAACTAGTGACTATGAATCATGACGACTCCAAATGTGCCTAGTCACTCTATGACTTTCGACGTTCCATATGTCATGTACATATAATTTTGCAATGGAGCTCTTTTACCTTTCCAAAAAGAAAAAAAAAAAAAGAAATAAAATATTTACAATGCTATATAAAACAAAAAGCGTCACAAAGACTGTTGGACTGAGTTTACATTGAACTAGCATTTTTAATAATAACATGAACATAAATAACATGTAAAGTTACGAATGTTCGTAATATCCTTTAGAAAAGTCAGCTGCAACGTAAAATTTTTCAAAAGTATATCAATATTTGTTTATAACATTCAAATTCATTCTGGTGAAATACCTAAAAGCGCAATACAATGAATAAGTTCTGTTATATATATATATATACTCAATAAGCTCCAGACACTGTATTGAAGCAACTACGGTTATCCAAAGAGGAAAAAAACACGACTGCTGAAACAGCACACCCCCCCCCGCCCCGCCCGGCCGCCGGTACTATAATTTAAACGGAGTACGCACAAGATTTTGCGGACAGGACGGTCTAAGGAGAGTCGGAAGATTTCCTATTTTATAAATTTGAACACAAATGTAGTGACAGCTTATTTAATCCTTACTTTAATAAACATAGAAAATTCGCCAAAGTCATGTATTATTTATTCGACGATCCCATCGCAAATTTCAATATTATAACCATACGAAAATCAATGATTTAACAACAATTATGCACTGAAAGGCTATTACACATATTAGTACAAAATGAATTTTTATAATTTCAAATTCAATAAACAACCGATACGTGTAATTTCACATTCTTAAGTCAATTTAAAACTTAAGTAAAAATGAAGATGTTTGAGTTAATATATAAGACAAATAGTAAATTATATTACGATTCCTTATACCATCATAAATTAAATATATATTTCGTGAAAATGAAAAAAAAAATTTTTTTTTTATGAATATTCAGGTCATATGAAATCTATAAATTCATTTTAATTATCTAAAAGTACTCAAATAAACTCCCAAAAAATTAATTATTCACAAATTAAAATAAAAAACAAAGATAAAAAACTGTACATAAAAAGTAAACACCTTGTTTGATTAGGTATACAAATATTCTTACTATTTATTCAATCGCTTCGAAATATCGTTGGGAAAAAAATATTTTATATTATTTTAATTAGAAGCTCATGTAATTTTAATTTTATGTGCTATTCAATTGTCAGAAATATATGATTTTTAGATTATTTATTGAGAAGTATGGGCGTTTTAAAATTAATAGAAAAGTATAAAATACATTATTTCAATTTCATTATAAATTATAATCAAAATATAAAAATACAGTGAAATCATTGGAGTATACATATAATTTCTTACTTGAAGGAGCGCGTTTGATGTTGAAAACTTATTAATTCATAATTCTGCTGTTATATTAAATGTTAAATAATGTATCTGCATGATAATAAACATGTGATTTTATATCAATATGAGAATTTTATTTGCATTCAATATCTCGTTAAACGTATAAATAAATAACTTCATATCATACTAAAATGTACTAACAATAGATTAATTAAATTTTCTTTTTAAGGTTGCCAGATGTTTTAAGTAGTACTGTAATAACCAAATAGTTGAAAAGTTTTATTTTGTTTATGTTGAAGATAAATCTGGAATTGAATGAATGTAATACTAGCAACGTATATGAAAGAAGATTTTATTTAAAAATATTATACTTCCTACGGACATTTACAGAAATTCTAAAGCATATGCAATCGCAAGTTTGTTATTTCATCTCTGAAAAATCACACAAATTTCATATGCGCAAGTTTAAAAGCGCTACAGAAATTTCAAAACACGCATCTCCTCCCTATAGGAGTTTTACCTTTTACAAGTAATCGTTATTTACTCTACATACTTAATTTTTCACGCACCAGAGCGGTTAAATGGAAACCACAAGTAATATTAAGTAAAATCAAGTTAATTTTTTACTACCAAACTCAGGAGCACTGACTCGCATCGTAAAAGGAAAAAAAGGATATTAACTTCGTCTATATAAACAAACCAGCAGATAAATGTATTCGCATAGCATGCATAGCTTATTAAATATAATTTTTATAAATAGTAGACGCTAAAAAATTATTAATGATAATGATAAAAAAAAAAAAAAAAAAACGGAAAAATAAAGATCAAAAAATATTTTATTTCCACCGACGTCGTCGTTCTATTATATATACTTTTACATACATTCGTGTATACATTCATTTTACTATTCAATTTTATTTAAATCGTCGGAAATTGCAAACTGTTTTGATGTCGTTCCTTTTAACACAAGAATGTCAATTGTTTGTTGTCAAATGTAGTTATAAGGATGAAACACATAAATTTATTTTCATTTAGAAATGGAGTTGTAAAAAAATGCACTACAAAAACAAAAAATAAAAGAAAAATCTCAAGCTTTACTAATTTCTTTCTTTAGTCATAAATAAAATTCTCTCTTTCTTAAGCTCTTTGAATTTTTTAACATTTCAAGTCTACATTTAAAATTAATTTTGAAAGTCGCATCATGAGAAGAGTACACATAATCCCATGGGTATATACATCATTTCCTCATTTATGAAATTTCATCCCGGTATAGACGTTTCTCGCAAATTTTGCCTAAAAGGAGAAAAAAATTTTAACATAATAATAAATCATAATTGCGTGTAATAATTAAGTATTATAAAATTAATTTATGCATGATAAAAAATCGTATTTAAGATACAACAGGTTATTTCTTATTTAAGCCATTAATAACTTTTATATGCATGAAATATATAATTAATATATTCAATAATACGAATAAATTGCATTAATTTAATTATTTATATTTTTGTATAAAAACATGATACTAACTAAACAAGTTTGTATTAATTGATCTTGATATGGTAGTAAAAAAAGATTAATAAACTCTGTTGCTTAATAATAAATTAATAGTAAATTAATTATTACTTAATAAAAAGAAGATAAATTATATATTATAAGATTAAAAATAGAATCAAGAAACAGGTAAAAATAGAAAAATTGAATTAAGTAAAAATGTGATTTATAATTAGAATTATAATTTGTATATTTAACATCCTTTCTTCCCATTCTTTTCCATTCCATAAATAATTATTTTAGGCATTCATAAATATTGTTTAGGCAATAATTTATAAATAGAAGTGAGACATAATTCATTAAATACATAAAAAAATTTTATTTACTGAATATTAGATCATTCGAATTTTAAAATACAAAAAGTATTCTGAAAATAATAGATTCTTCAATTATCAATCATGTAGTCAAGAAATAATTCGATTACATAATATTTACCTTGATTATATTAATAAAAAAATTATATACATTCGATATGTTATTATATCATATGTTTGTCAAATTATTTAATTACAATTTTAATTTGTTTTTTTTAATATTAATTCTATACTTCAAGTAATATACATTAAATATTTATAAGAACATCTGAGAGTAAAAACATAAATCTTTAAATATGATATATAATACGACGAAAAAGAACGTTTATAATTTGAAACATGTAAAACAATAATTTTTATATTCCTCTGTCAACACTGTTCTGTAAATTTAACTTTCTTTTTACTATTACTTCGTTTTACGAAATTCCAGAAATTCATTCGCAATTTGAGTTTCTTTTTAATTATTTTATACGAAGGAAAAATTCAATCATTTTTAATATCAGTGCAGTCGCGAGATAAACTCCTACTTTAAAAATTGTAAAGTCGATTATTTTTATAAATGATAATATTTTAATTTTTCGTATGCCCTATATTTATCATTGAAATTTATAAGTGATAAAAACAATATAATTAAATTGTATAGAAAATCACAAAATATTAAAATTAATATTATATTTTAAAATATGTAAAATAAGTTTAAATGACCAAATTTTGACTATACAGACGGAAAGAGATAAATTATATAAATTAAGGACAATTAAGGAAAACGTTTATTCAAAGCAAAACTACATAAATATTTACTGTAAATCTCATTGCAATAATATAATATATATATATATATATATATATATATATATATATATATATATATATTATTCCATAACTTATAAACTAATCCATATCTTTTTAAAATCGGTTAAATTTCTTTTAAATGAAAAATATTATAATAAAGTTTATATTAAGGAAAAAAAAACAAGTATGACTAAATTATAATATAATAAAAAGATCTAAATAATATAGGCGGTCAAAATGATAATAAAAAATTTAATCTGATTTTCATTAAAATTGTAAATGAAAAACATATTAGAAATTTATATGATTGAATAGATGTATGTTACATTAGCAACGCTTTGTACACATAAATAAAATAAAATTATCAATATTATATAAATAACCATTTCGTAATATTACATAAAATGATATTTTAATTTCATTAAAATGAATATAAATAACTACAAATCGATATAACTGTTTATACAATGAAATTTATGTAATTTTATCATGCACTTTACGTTCGGTAAACGATAATAAAAATAAAATAATAATAATTATTAATAATTATTAATTTTACACGATAAACATTCATAAAATTCATACATACGTTAATAAACAACTAAACAAATGCAAATTCATCATACGGATATTTGTTAAAAATATGTTTAATAACATTTTATTATTAAAATTATGTTTTTATTTTACCTAATTAATAGCTATATATGCATATACAGCATATCAATATGTTAATAATTATTATTAAATTTATAATAAAAAAAACTGGTTATTAATTATTGATTTGTACATATTTCATTATAACTTACTACGGATAAAAATAGAAAAGTATTATTTAATAATTTAAGCATGAACAAATTATAAAATTATAATATATAATAATAAATAGAAAATAGAATTATAAAAAAAAAAATTATAAAATATAGAATTATATCATTTCTAAACAAATTATTAAAAGTTCTACTATCATATTTTTGATTTCAAGTAACTTTACTTTAACTTATTCTGGTGAATAAACGTTTAAATAGTAAACAAAAGTTTGTATAACATTTACTGTATGAAAGTAAATGCGTATGTATTGGGCTCAAATATTCATTCCAAATTAAATTTAAACTTACAAAATTTTTACGTATAGAATATATTGTTTTTTTTGTTAATTTAAACGTTTCTAATTAAATACGAAAAAATGGAGAATTCCTTACTATTTAACTTAATAGAACAATAAAGTATTTCTAAATCAATATAGTATTTATTAAAAAAATTTTCAATGTGATTTATTAAACATCCTTAAATATATTAAAGCAATGTCATATTTAACAAATTTTTCTCATAATAAAATAAAATTAATATTAAAATAAAAAAATTAAATTATATAAATGATATCACATATATAAAATTATCACATATATTATTCAAATTATTGAAAAGAAAGAAGCATGATTTTCCGATTTATATCAATTGACATATTCTAGATTATTATTATTGATTTGAATATATTATTGTAAGATTATATTATATATGTAAGACTATTAACTACGTAAGACATAAAAAAAGTGCTAAAAAAAATCTTTACTGAAATTTTTAGAACAAGACCATCACAAAAATTCAAAATAGTATTATTGTTCGATAAAAAAAAAGTTTATATTTCATAAATATTTTTTAACTTATATTTATATTTTGTAAAGAGTTTTAAAAATAACTAAGATAAAAAAATGTATAGATATAAATAATGAAAAATTATCTTTTATAATAATTATATTCCATTAATTTATACCTTTTTGTCTTTTAAATTAAACATTTATTCATAAAAAATTTAATGTGCTCTAGAACATTAGGATTTAAATTAAATTTTTTTATATAAAAGTATATTGACATCTTAAATAATTATATATTAAAGAAGTATAATACAATAATTTTAGACTCTAATCTATATATATAAAAAAATTATGTTAATAGACGTATTTACGTTGTAATTTCTGAATATAGAAAGTATTGTTTTGCAATATTTTTGCAATTCTCATCTATACACGTAAAAATATGTATTATTAGAATTATTAAAATATAAAAAAAAAATCAGGCTGTTACATTTTTAAAATATTTAAAATAATTATTATAAAATAATTATTCCTAGATGGATTTCTAATTATTACAAGTAATTTTGTCTTTTAATTACTTTTTCGCATTTAAATGTACTAGAGCACTGTTTTGTCTTCTTTTTCTGACGATTACTTAGAGCTTTTGATGCATTTAATGAGATTAACAAAATTTATTTCTAGCTTAGTAGTCAACCATTTGAATTTTAAGTATTTTGTAAAAATACTTAAATCCTCAAGCGAAAAATATATTTTGTTAATTTTTTTATATATTATTGAAAAAAAATTTTATCTCCAAGTTTTATACAATTATATATTTGTTAATATAATTTTAGCTATTTATTACATAAAATAAATAATCGTATGTAATTATAACATCAATTGTACATCAATTGTATATTTTACATATTGCTTACATTCATATTTGTAATACGCAATATTTGTAATCTTTGTAATATGAAATTTACATATTGTTAAATTTTATATATTCAGGAAAAAAAAACTTCTTTTATACTTTTGATTCATTATTTATTTGATCTTAATATAAATTTTTGAACATCTTAAAACATTTTAAAATACGTTCTTAGTACTTTTGATGACTAAATAAAAATTTGATTCCACCCTAACATGTAATACAATATTTATATAACACAATATTAAAACTTATAATTATCAATCTACTAATAACTGGCTATAAAATCATAATTTCTGAATTTTTATTTTTAATAAATAACTCATTTAATAAATAATGCCAACGTTTTTTAAACCATTTAAATAGGTTAAAAGAATTATAGTATATTACTTTTATCACGTAGAAATGTTAAATATAGATTAAGTTCAATAAATACATACGAATATGACATTAATCTCAATAATATTAAATAATAAATACTGTTTTAACATTTAATATTATTTATAACTTTATGCAATGCTTACGGAAGATTTATATAATAAAAACAACAAATTATGCTTCAGACTATTAAACAAATATAATAATATTATTATTGAACATTCTTTTCAACTGTACTATTGTTTATCACTTAAAATGAAATATCAAATACAATTATGACAATACTGTATTTGGAAATTTATAAAATTCATAAAATTTGTGAAATTTAAACCTTTTCGCTATCATAATTTATAAAATATTCTTAATTACGCTTACATTGATAATTTATTTATGAAAAAATATAATTATTATAGATTATAATCTTGCATAATTATTGATAACAATTAATAAAGTATGAATAATTTATATAATGTCATTTAGCTTCTTTATATATCTATACAAATTACGATTAGATCAACTAAATTACGATTCTTAGCAATCAATACATGATAAAATGATAAAAAACAGAAACAGTTGTTTTTGCATTTCAGAAATTCATAACACCGTCTAGAATTTATACCGATAGTAATATTCGAGAATAAATGTATAGAAATGCACAGATTGAAATAACATTACGATTTATTTTCAATAAAGCTTCATAAAAAATTCAATTTAAGTGGTTTAATTCAATTTTGGTCATACATCAACAATACAAGCAATTCAAGTTTGTTACAATAATTTTATTACTCATTGTATAGCCATTAAAAACCAGTGTACAGTGTATAGTTGCGGTTGTGCTTACATGGTGTGTTTCAAATTAATTGCACCGTTAAAATATCATATAATATCTGTAAAGTTAGATATGCAAAATATTTTTCATTTGTCAATTTTATTATTATTTTAATAAATAAAGAATGCATTAAAATTTATCTATAGCCAATAGAATATTAAAATCTATAGTAAATATATAAGATGCTCGTAATAATAATTGTTATAATAATATTGATTATAACAAGCGAGCTTAATATATATTATAAAATATATTACATGACACTTTGTGATATACTAAATGAAATCATCGTTTAATCCAAGGGTATCGAAAAAAAAATTCAAAAGAATTTTTGCTGATTTTACATAGATATGCATTTAAAACAATTCAAACCTTAAAAATCATGATGTACGAGTTTCTCGTTACTCCGAATCCGAAGAACGTAAATCCGAAGAACTATAAGGTATTATTACTCAACTGAAGATTACCGAATGGGACAGACGTATGATAAAATTAATAAATGACAGGGTTTTCCACAATTCTCTTTGAGCGTCTGAAGTCTGGTAGGCCTAAACTGTATTACGGAAAAGTCCAGTAGACCAATGAGAGATGGAAAATATCTTCTTACAGATATATTTTATTTATACAATATAAAGGAAATTTGAAAAAATATTCTATCAATAATACAACGTAATATATATATATATATATATATATATATATATATATATCTTTCATTTTTATATAGCGTCTAAAAAAATATATGTATAATCGAACGAGAAGGAAAATAATTGCTTAAAAAATTATTTATAATATTAATATGTATAAAAGATATGAAAATTTTGATAAATATATTAAAAATTCTTAATTTATATAGCGCTTATATAATAGCTTATGAATTTAACAAAGAAGATTTAGAAATAAAATTTAATAAACATGAACTAAGAGGGCGAAAATGTTGGCTGACAGTAGTAAAACATAAACATTTTTTTTTTTAATGAAAAATAAATAAAAGATAGCTAATCAATAAATGTTCATCTTTTCTAATAAGAATATGTTTAATATACTAAAATTAAATTGCATATTTTAATATCCTATAAATTCGTTATTGATTAGGGTTTGCTTAAGTATACAATAGATTTGGCTAAATAGAATTCTACATCTTCTATAGGAAATGCAACTTTTTGATAAGGATATTAATGTAATTTTGTTATACAATAGTACAGCTATAGATTATGAAAATTTATCATCTAAATGCACCTTCTGTCAAGTAGCGCTCAAGATCCGTTAATACTTTATATATATATATATATATATATATACCCACGTGACATTCAAGATCATGGAAGTAGGATTGAACAGGCTAAATTTCCACTGCAATACATAACTGAGGATGTGATGAATGCCTCAATAGATCAGTTAATTAAAATTCAATTAGTTTCTCCGTAAGTATGAATGATTCGCGGCCGGTTTACGCTAATAGGGAGTTTTAACGCCATGTACTAAGAAACTTCGATCCTGCAAGTCCTATTTAGGAGAGCTACCTTTTGTTCTTGTAAAATAAATTACTTCAAAGGGGAGTTATATGTAACTACAAAGAAACGAGTTGCTTCACAAATATTTCATTAGTGACCTCACGACATAATCCACATATTTCTATTAAGAATTCCTTTAGGTATGAACAGAATAAATCATTCATTAATATACCTAAAAAAAAAAAGAAATATAGAAAGAAATTTAATAATAATTCCATGTTATTTTTAACAATGTTTATTTCTAAAATTAACGATTAAAAGCCAATGGCAATTCTATCTTATGTTTATTGATGACTAAGGATGTTGGTTATACCAATTATTAATTGTTAAACTGTTCCAACAATATTTTACAATATTTTTGTCATATAAATTAGAAGATTGTTAAAATACAATAATAGATTTACTTTATTCAACTTTTGATTTTACATGTATTCAACGATAATGCATTCATATAACATTAGATTAAACTACTTGTCAAACAATATACGTATAAAGTTTTTTAATTTAGCGTGTTTACCTATCATTACAAAAGATAACATCTGATAATAAATTTATCAAAATAATACTAGAAAATAATATAAATGATATGATAAACGAATGATAAACTTTTAAAAATGCAAAAATATCTTTGATAATTAACAGATAAATGTGTAAGATATAAATAACGTATTATTTAATATTATACTTTAATTATATAGTTTATAAAAAAAAAAATAATCAATAATCAATTTATAAATTGAAAATCTTAATTATAAATAAACAATAAATTATTTGTATGATTGCATAAAGCCATTTTGTCAGCTTCATAGATAGAATTTGATTTAAATAGTTAAATTTATTTCAAGGTAGTTGAAAACTTTCACATTGCTTTTTCAAAAATACCTTTTAAATTCTGTTAAAATGCAAACAATTCTTTTTGCAAAATTTATCTTTTATTTTCTTCAATTAATCAAATCAAAAGCTTTTATTGTTATTTTCTACGATAATAATAACTTTATAAAAAAATCTGAAATGTGCATCATCAAGTACAGATGCACACATACATATCAATATTCTTAAAAATTACTAAATTTAAGGGCTTTATAAATTATCGTTTAAAAATTTGACTTCAAGAAGAAGAAACTTTATTTGCGTGTATGCTTTATGAATAATATTAATATAAAAAATAGTCTATTGAAAAATAAACAACGATAAAAGAATAATGACATGTTAACAAAATTAATTTAATTTTCATAATTTTTCCTTTCGCTGGAAGTATAATTGCAAGATTTATAATATAGGTATTTAGTAATGTGGTTGCAATATTTATTTAAATAAATCAAAATATATATGGTTGTAGACAAATTCATAATTAAGTCAAGTATTTTAACACATACTCATTAAAGAGTTAAGAATAATAAAAATATATAATAATGAAATGATTAAATATTAGAAAATCTAGAAATACAAATATATGTGTAAAAAAAAAGATAAAGAAAACGATCAAATGATATATTTTCATCGTGTTATATCCATAGATGGCATGTATCTTCTGGTATACGTATTATAACGTATAAGTGGGTTTATTTTCACTTCAATATTCATTAAAATCAATCAAGTGTCAAAAGACGACTGGCTTTATTTATCGGGTTATGGTTTTTTTTTCTCCACAGTGGAAGAAAAGACGTAAACGAAAGAAGAACATTTAAAGCAAAGTTTCCTGATGTTAAAAAAAAAAATATTCATGTTCTATCTTCATTAAGATAATCGAAAAGTGTTATGTACTTTCGTAAAAAAAAAAAAAAAAAAAAAAAAAAAAAAAAAAAAAAAAAAACTACTACTACTTCTTATTTCACAAAGACAAACTTCAGTTTATGAAATAATTCATTTTAAAATTAAAATTCCACTCCATGTTGCTATAAACAATTAGTTATGGCAAAATACATGGAATTAAATGAAGAAAGTCAGTATGGATATCGTAATGAACTAAGAAAAGGAAATAAATAAAAAGAAAGAACTGAGTAAGTTCTCCCGTGTCCTGCCGCTGACGACACACTCCTGAGTTTTCTCACGGGACATATAAATCAAGGTTGCCACGATTCAACCAACCAGTGGATTTTATTGTACTTCTATGTGCAAATGTTAAAGCAAGCGAAGGTTCATTGGTTAAACGAATAATCACGAGGTCTCGCTCGTTTCGCACAAACACTGTGAATACTTATATAAGAAAGATATTTAACATCTTATTTATTGTTCTTTTAGAATGCGTAATGTAGATATTCTTTTTAATTAATAGTTACGTATTTTTAATTAATCAATTTTTTGGAATTGAAATTTGAAATTTAATAGGCAGTTTTATTTTGTATAAAGATTGATTTCGAGAAGTATTCGATATCAGTCTCGTCTTTATTTTTAAATAAATTTTGTATATACTTGAAATATAGAAAATACCACGCACTCATAGATAACGAACGAAAATATTTTGTACTACTTGTAATATATTTAATAACAAATTGTATTAAAAGAAAGCATTATGTTAGCAATAATATTTTCAATACATATATAACTATTCTAGCACTATATATTTGTCAAATTTACTACAGGTTATTGGCATTTAAAATATTAAATTATGAATTAGCTATTTAGATATCTAAAAAATTTCAATGTCAAAGCCATTTTTCTCTATATTTTTGAGAATGTAAAGATTTGTTTAATATTGTAAAAGTCATTACTTTAGTTTTATTTCTATTTATTAAAATACTTATATATATATATATATATATATATATATATATATATATATATATATATATACATATATTATATCCACAGAAATATAAAAACTACATCAAAAAGTTGAATTTTAAAAATTTCGCAAAAGAAAATTTTAAAATTTATAAAAATATATGTTCGATTAATTTTATTAGGATTATAATGGTCCCAAAACTATGACAAAATAATAATAACGATTGTGATTATCCCTAATTAATAGAACTCTAATAATGATTAATATAATGCTGAGATATTAAAAGCCAACATTACATTTGATCAAACTTAATCTATATACTCATGTTTAACTTAAACTTCTGAAATGATTTTTTAAATTTAATTTAGAATAGTTAAAGTAAACATTTAAGTTGACATTTAAGTGCAATTCTCTTTGAATATTTATATAAATATTATTTTTTAAGTTCAGAAAACAGTCACTTTTTAAAATACGTTCATCATTATGATACTATAATTAATAAATACACTGATCTCTGTTTGTTTTCGAATTTTTATCAATGATAAATTTTATTAATACAGCAGCTTTTAGAAATATATATGTAATCTGTAAGAGCTTTATAAATTTTGTTAAAAAATTTTCAATGTATATGAATATGCAATAAAAATTTAACTCTAACATGAAAAGAAATATTCAAAAGTTTAATAGATTAAATTTATTTTATGTGCTTCAATGCAAACATCAGGGTGATGATAAGTAACAGAAGCATCAAATGAATATCAACTGAAATCATTTTGAGAGACGCAAAAAATTATTTGCACTGTTGGAATGCGGGCGTGGGATTACGTTGATAACGTACAGGTAACCATATAAAAGTACTTACTTGTGGGTAAATATGGATAACTTAGTGATTTATATATATATATATATATATGATATATATATATGATATATATATATCATGACATCAAGCTTGGTAAAATTTACATAACATATTTACAGAATATCGTGACAATAAGCTATTATAACAAATAAAAAAAATATTAATAAATTTGTCATAGAAGTCTTACAAATGCTTGATTATTAAACTACTATATTTACGTGGAGATACAAGATTCTTAAAAACTCAATTGATTTACAATATATTAATATGTTTTATTATTTTAATGTCCATTGCGCAAATCGTAGAACTATATCAGGCCGATATATTTTGATATATCAGAGGGTAAATAATCATTAAACACATTTACGGTATCATATGAGCGAAAGTAAAAGAATTATTCTTAGAAAGAAACATAATTAAACTTAAAAATATGCATTAGATAATATCATACAATATATGCAAAGGAAAATGTCAGTAAGTTCTTAGAAAAATTATTGTGACCCAATCCCGAGCAAAGGTCTATATTCAACATCTACATCTACATAAATTCAGTTTCTGCAAGCAATAATAATACATTTATTATCTGACGTTTTATAACAAAGAAAAGAATTTAGAGAGATTATTATATCAAGGACTCCTTTTACATATCAGAAAAGAATAATACATGGATATTCTCGTTTTTTCGCATTCATTTAAGCCGCACAAATAACAATTATGAGAAAAAAATGAATATTTTACAGCTTTTGAGAAACGTTGATTCTGATAAAACAATAACTGCATTTACGTTTGTGCAAATGAAGTCGAAAAAATATTTTTCTAGTGATGTCCCTATCTGCATCTCTCTCGCGTGCGCGCTCTCTCTCTCTCTCTCTCTCTCTCTCTCATTTTCTCAAATTTCCTCGTTTAATCTTTATTTCGTTATGTGTATACACTTCCATTATAATTACGGAAAATAATTCATTTAGAAGTCTCTTTGTTTACATATTTCTTTTTAATTTTATCAAACATATTATTTAATAAATATTACTTGGTTAAATATATAGTCGAAAATAGAAAATTTTAATATTAAAGTTTAAAGTATTGTTTAATACATTAATACGAATAATAACATCTTATAAGAATTAAAAAATTAATAAACATTCTTTGAAAAAGTATAAATGTTGATTAATTAATTATATATAAATATGCGTAGATAAATTTTCTAAATTTATCAAAAAATTCATTACTTAGATAACGTTCACAGTTATATTTATTATTTAAATAATTTATGTTTAAAAAATAGTTCGAAATGTAAATAAAAAGATTAATTTGAACATGGTATATTATTAAAATATTCACGGTATTTCTAATCAAATTAAAATGTATATTTTTAAGATATTTCAAATTTGTATATCATACAATGAAGAGTGAAAATTATAGAAAAACATATTTATATAAATTGAAATTTAAACAATTATCCAACAATTAGGATACTATAATCTAACCTATATATATAACCTATATTTTCATTATATTCAATATATATTATTCTATTACATATATATATATATATTATATAATTATATATATTATATATTATATTATTCAATATATATTACCATAATAACCTATATTTTCAAAACTGAAATAAATTATTGAATTAAAATAAATAAAATAGAATATTAAAATTAATTTGTTAAAAAAGATTATTATGCAGCTAAGATTATAGAACTTTGATAACAATGCCAATAAATATTGTAATTACACTTTCCACTAACTAGTAAGAAAGAAAAAATCCTTCTTAATACAAATAAATAAATTTTTATGATTTCGACCGAGTTATTTAATCGAGTATATATATTTGCTGCCATATAATAGTTTATATTGAAATTGTATTTCACTCGCTTTTATAGTTTAATATATAAATATAATATTTTGTTATTTTCTCATTGTAAAAATTCAGTTAAATAGAAGTAAAAAAAATTAAATAAATAAAAGATTTTATCTATAATAAATTTCAATATATTTCGAAAACTTAAAAACTACGATATATATATATATATATCGAAAAATATATACCTATTATATATAAATAGAATCCAATTGATTTACAATTAAAATTGTTTTAAAGTGCAGAACATTATGTTGCAAATATTATTTAACATTTCTAACAATTTTATCAATATAATATAGTAAATAATATATTATATTTAACCAAATAAATCAACTATATATATATATATATATATATATTTTAATTAGTTAGTTAATTTAATACTATTATACCTGACTATCATTATATGATATATAGTAAATCTCATTAAATGCTCAAAAGTTAAAGAGACAGAAAAAAAAAGAAAAAAAAAACAAAAAAAAAAGAGACAGAATAAACGCAACGGCGATTCAAAGGGAAAATACTTATTCTCAATCTACTCTTTGTCTGCTCTTTTCTTCAAGAACTCGCAATAGCAATACCAACAGCATTATCATTTATATTGTATAAGCGCGGACTTTAGTGATTATGAAACAACAAATGAACAATGAAAGCAAAAATTAATTTACTGTGAAAAAAGTCAAATATTGGACATTAACTTTAAAAGATATAAATAGATCTGACCATAAAAGTAGAAATATATATAAAGAAAAAAGAAGGATATTTATTTAATATTATAAAATTATTTCTAATCTTCAACATTTGTCTTGAAGCTGCTTTTATAATTATGAATTTTGTAGATACGATAAATCGTAAACTACGTTTAATTAGATATTTAACAGCCAATTATTTGCCATAATGAATTGCAATCTAATGAAATTAGACAAAAGTCTTTTAACAATTATCCTCGTATTAAATTAAAAGCAATTTTACATGTTATACATCATTTCTATTCATAATATTTAAATATTACACCCTTTAATTGTATTTGTTTGATTAAATATTAATAAATATTATCTTGTGTTAAACAAATATTTTACAATATAAAAAATATCTAGAAAAAAAGATTATAAGAGTTACGGAGAGTTGATTTATATACAAAATTTAGAGCGATATAATACATTTGTGTTTTTTTATAATAAAATTCTTTTTATATAAATGTTTTTATTCCATACATAATAATATTCAGTAATATCATGCTCGTCATTCACTCAAATAACCTCCATTTGAATAAAAATTTATTAATATTACTCTCATTTCACTTTAAACTCCTTTGTACGTCAACAATATCTAAGAATTATGAATTTATTCAGTGGTATTGTAATTAGATTTTCTAATACATGAAAGCTAATATAGTATTATTTATTCGATATATAGAAATGTACAATATTACACTACATACCTTTATCTGCACTGCAATGTGAACTGCATTCCTATCGTTAATTAAAGCTCGTTGCAATTCTCTTATTAAAACCGATGCACGAGATGTTACTTCTATAAGTTTTTCTATAAATTTTACATTTATAACTGAAGCTTATACTTCAAATGCCAGAAATTGAGAAGAGTTGTGATTATCCTAACTAAATTTATAGATTTTCGGCAAAATTTGTTATTAATGGTTGAAATTAAAAAAAATTTCGAGGAGGAAATTTGAATTTTAATGTTAGATCATTTTAACTGATTTATTCAGAATATATATTTTCTAATTAACGTTCTGTTACAAGCATTAAAAATTAAATAATAAATAACAATGGGAGATAGTTTATAAGCCTAAATAAACCCTTTACAATTATATTTAAAAACAAATATATTATATATCATTCAAATATTTTATATAGTTCTTAGGATTTTATAAACATATTAATTAGATAAATTTTAGAGTTAGATTTAAAATATTTTTCAATTTGAATTAATTAAAAACAATATGTTTTCAAATTTAAGATAAAAATAAAATTACTAAAACATTACATTTATATTTATAAAATTTAATAAAATCCTTTATATAAATAATAATAATGATGTTAAATATTTTTCAAATTATTCGATATATAGAAATGTACAATATTACACTACATACCTTTATCTGCACTGCAATGTGAACTGCATTCCTATCGTTAATTAAAGCTCGTTGCAATTCTCTTATTAAAACCGATGCACGAGATGTTACTTCTATAAGTTTTTCTATAAATTTTACATTTATAACTGAAGCTTATACTTCAAATGCCAGAAATTGAGAAGAGTTGTGATTATCCTAACTAAATTTATAGATTTTCGGCAAAATTTGTTATTAATGGTTGAAATTAAAAAAAATTATATTAATATATATATATATATATAATAGTTCTCTATTTACTGATTTAATATAATGCAATATGGCTTCCGCATGATTGTAATTTCAGTGAGTCTAATATAACTACAGAAGGAGCAGATAATCATTTTAATTTATTAACATTTTGAAATTCTATAAACGGAAATATTTGAAAAAAATTGTGAATATAAAAAATGTGAAAAATATATATTATTTGATTTGTTTTAGAATATCAAAAATTTTGAACAATAATAATAATTGGAAAGCAAAATTGAAACTATTATTGATAAAGTAGAATCATCTCAAAATAGAATCATTTCAAAATATATTTAAATAATTTATAAAATTCAATATTCTATAATTTGTCTACCTATTACAATTAATTTACATCGTTTATTGTTTTTTTTTTTTTTACCAACTCTATAAATTATTGGATTTAACATATTTCGTAATAGAATTTAAATCTAAAAGAGCTTTCCGTAATTCAGGCTAAAAAAAATATTAAAAAATTATATGAATAATTAGTATTGTCAAGTCATAGGAAAGATAAAGTTTTAAAAATTATTAATTACAAAAAGTGGTGAAGAAAAATAAGTCGTATAAGGTGTGAAATGATAGAAAGCAGTTTCAGTAAAAATAAATTTAATTACACGATTTATTTTCTAACTTTATACGAGAAATACAAAAGTCATGCCCAATTTAGGGAAAGTAAATAAAATTTTTAAATAAAAATTTTAAATAAAAATTTTAATATATATTTTGCTTTTTTTTTTTTTTTAATAAAATATTTTGTATAGTGATTATAAAATATCTATAAATAAATATTATTTATATTAAAGTATAATCAATATTGTTTATCTAAATTCTTATGTATTTTGTATAATTTATTAAATATGAATTACTTATTAATGATAGTTTGAACGTTATTTTAAACCAAATTACAATATTTATTTTTATAAAAGTATTCACTAATAATCTAATTATATTATTCAGTTTATATTATTTATATATTACGCTAGTAATTGAAGCATTTTTTTCTCTCCGTAGTTTCCTGTTTCAATCAATCATAAGTATCAATATAAGTATTTCAAAGGCATACATGTGCCTTTACTTTGGTGTTGTGTCAGTAAAATTGGAAACAATAATTAGCATATCATTGAAATTACGAATTACTAAAATATTACATAACTACATTGATTATTGCACGCTTTAAAACATCGCATTATAATGTTTGAAATAACGCAACTTTATTTGTTAAAAAATTATTATACAATTTTGAGAATATTATAATTTTAATGATTTCATATGTAAATTCATAACAATTCATATATAAAGAAAACAGCCAGTTGATAATATTGTGAGCTCTAACTCCTCTTAATAGTAGAATAAGGTCTGAAAATGTTTATATTCACCATATAATAAACCAGAAAATTCTACATTATATGCATTTATATTACATATAGACTTTTATATATGTTATAAAATATTATATATATATATATATATATATATATATATATAATAAAGTACATTTTAAGAAAGAATGTTTTAAAAAATCTATATTGGATATGTGTATGGATAGATACGTATTCGAACATAATAAGCGAAATGCGTAGCAAAACCAAATAATGTTCAAAATATTTTCTTATTCGACCATCAAATTTGCCATGTATCATAAATACACGTGTATGAGCCAGGGAGTAGAATGAACATAAGAATATAGAAAGCGTCAGAGAGTGCGAGCGTAAAGTCTCAATAAGAACGAGAAAATTACAGCAACGATGCGCAAAACAAAGCCAATTCAACACTAACGCGCAGAAATGCCGTGATCCGCAGTTGCGTGCCAGCAGTGCCACGGCAAGGAATGCGATTATTACATAACTCACAGTGGACATATTGCTCACCACCTTGGCACTCCCGACCACCCCTCGGCAATAGGAATACCTTCGATTTGGATTATTAGATAGCCAGGCGCTGTACGTGCCCTGCAGTCGTTCTGCCGTAGTGAAAATCCCTCCTCCACCTCACCGACCCGCGAAACGCGTCCTCGTCATCGCGCGGGTCCTTTGGCTACCCGATCCACACTCTCACGTTTGCAGCCGCTCCGATTCGCTAATTGTAGTCGTGAAATAATGCAGAGTCGTGTGTACGTGTGCGACTGCTCGTTGTGTGGCAAGTACGAGACGGAACTATACCACAAACAAACCATACGATATAGCCGTATATGTATTTGGTTTTTCATAGAATGTATTCTCGAGTACTTCGGATCCTTTCATTCAAATTTACATCAAACTATTGAGATGTTGCTCTTTTTTTTTTTTTTTTTTTTAATGCTTTGACTCGACTTACGGGAAATCACAAATTCGAGAATAATTTGACTAGTCGTATTACTTGAAAGGACTCGTTTAACTAAAAGAGTTTTTCAATTCTTCATGTGTGAGTTCTTTCGCACACGTATCTCTATACATTGTATGGAGAAATGCTTCATCTTATATAAATTATTGATAGAGCTTGCTACGATAAAGTATCATATCATTGAAATATAACCACTAAATTGATGTTTTTAATATAATTAACGAAGAAAAACGAATTAATGTATAATATTAATGTATATTGAAATAAATTTAAACTTTAAATTTTTATTATCGTGAATTTAAACATTTTAAATAATTATTTATAATATACGACATATTTTAATCATTAAAATGTTATTATTCTTCATTATTAATTTTTGCGATTTTAGTTTACACATCGATACAATAATTTAAGACCAATTTTCATAATTTCTGAAAATTAACATCAAATTTTTCATTCGTTTGCTTACGTGTGAATTATTTGACTGTTAAGAAGGCCGATGAAATAACGAAAATACAATTTTCTGACGTAAAATATATGATAAATCTTTAAAGTAATGTAATAAGATTTTCTTAGTTATTTAGTTTTATGGGAATTATCTTTGAGAAAAGTTTTGAGTACATTGTCTCTATCGACATAATTTTTAGGTTATTGTCAGTCGCCTGGCATTTCTATACATATAACATTTGTATTACTTATGAAATATAATTGTATAAAAAAAGAAAATACCTATAATTTTATTTAAATCAATAGATGTATTTGTTAATATCAAAATTTGTATAAAAACTGTAGCAAAACCTTTTTACAGAACTAATGTGTCCGTGCGTGTGTACGTATGCGTAAATATATATACGAATAAATGGATTGATGGATAGATAGATAAATGGTTAGATAGATAGATAGATGGATAAATAAATAAATAGATAAATAGATAGAAGATAGACGGATGTATAAATGGATGGATCTATACGTATGTAACAATTAGTTCAACTTAAAATGGTATTTCAATATTGAGGGGTCAAGTAATCAAACGTTTTGCATTTTAATTTTTAAAATAAACATAGAAGAGGCTTTTTTCAAATAAAGTACATGAGTTTTGAAAGTCGTTATGTTAATAAGGCAAAGCTCGCCACATTTTCTCTAAGCAGCTTACCGTCACGTGAAAAATACCATTACTCCGGCAAGGAAAATTTCTTTTTAATGGAAGATGGAAAAAACATGCATGCATACATATATATATATATATATATATATATATATATATATATATATATATGTATGAGTGAGCTTTATTGCCAAAATAAATAAAAATGACCTACCTTGGAAATATTAATATAAGAAACGTCGAAAAGAGTAAATCGATCGGTATGCTATATATTTATTCTAATATTCGATCAATTTTACACTGTATTTTTCAAATATCTCGAAACAATTTCTATTAAAGAGGTTTGAGAAATAATTTTATATACCGTTATTGATCATCGATAAACAAAACATTTTTTCATCAACTAGTGTACTTTTTTAACAAATAACGATTTTACGTATGCAATAGCTATAGAATTAAAAATAAAAGATATACTACGGAAAAACTTAGTTTAAAAAATTTCTTTATAACATTTTTGACTTTTTGACAATTTTAACATTAAATCCAGTTGAAACAATAATGTCGCGGAATTTCAATATTATCCTATAGAGAGCAAATATGGTTTATAAAACTTATCTTCGTTTTCACTAGACGTGCTCGAAATGAAGCAACGATTAATAATTGTCTTTACAAATTTAAAATTCTGAACAACAATAATCCACTAAAATGATTTTTACAATCATTTATTGTAAAACACATTCAATCTGGAATGAAAATGACTTAAAAAGTATCGAATTTTTATTTTCGTATTTTCAACAAGGAATTCTAAGAAAATCCACGTATAATAAATATTATGGACATCGTGATTGTCTTTTAAATATACTTACATACTAACACTGATGATACACAATAAATTAGTGGCCTAGAGCAGAAAAAAATTGTTTCCTTGTTACCAGTAGGAAGCAATTAGTTAAGCAATTGGTTAGTCTACAACAAATAAATATAAAATAAAAATGTTTAGATAAATTATGCAATCCAAGTCAAATAACTTTAAAACTAATGAATTGATAAAAAAAATAGCCAAAGTGAATTAAAACAATAATAATTTAACGGTGCGCGCTAAACAGAGCCAGAAAAACAACAAAAATTTTATAAGATAAAGAAATGGGAAATCAAGATTAAAGATCGATTCGATAAATGGGACTCGTAATATATAAAAGAATGAACACCAAATGCTACATGTAAAGAAAAGTTGGTTAAGCAAAGAGTAAAATACGTTGTGTGACGTGACCTCTCTTGCCCTTCGTTGCAATCGGTCGGCACAATCAAACAGCAGCTGGAATATATTGATAGGTGAAATAGAAGGGATTAAACACGCAATGACCTCGTACCATCGTAGGTACTCCGACAAAAGAAAAGTATCTCTGCGAGTACTGTTACCGAAGTTCGGATGCTGGAGCTGTATGTTACAAAAAAGGTGACTGGGGGTTGACGCGAATCGACTGGCTAATCGGTAGATTTGCAAAAACTGATGTACGACTTGACCTTATGCCAAATTACATTTGATCGTTATCTTTATACTTACGAAATTTCATATTTGCAAAAGTTCGATGTACATGTGTTGAGACTCCACGGATTGTAGAGAGTCGACGCCAATGCGCGCAATTGTTGGGCGAATTCGTGTTGCTGAGGGCTTCTTTAGTATTTAGTGTAATAATTTCATAAATAGAATTTTCAAATGAAGGCATGGAATATTCGGAAATGTACTACATGATATAAGTTATTAAATAAAAGGTCTCCATGCTGGATAACTATTAACAAAATTTCATATTTTTACTTTAATTCTTGCACATTGCACTTCTTGTACGCTTTATGTTTTTTTACGAAAATTATTTTACAAATTTAAATACTTTATATTCGAATGTCTCAAAATATATTAGAAAAGATTTTATAGCAATACATTCTTATTTATTTAATAAAACTCCCTTAAGAAATTAATTTAAATAGTTTATGCCATAATCATATATCAATTCTAAAATATCCTGCTAATACATAATTTGTAATATGTGATAATTATTACATTTCATTCTTAAAAAAAAGTCAAATGAATTAATTTCACTTGGTTTTCCATAATTCGTTTCAATATAAAAAATACTCTGTAGTGGTTCTATTACAAAACTACGTTAAAATTAATTCTATTAACTATTTCATATTAAAAAAATATAAATTTGCTTGTAAATTGAAATATGTTAAACTTTTGATGATTAATTTACTTTATCAAAAAAGATAAAGTGAACATAAATTTAATTAATATTTAAATTTAAAATTAATTGGTAGTTAGAAGAAAATCGTAAGTTTATACTTCACAATGTATTTACAAAGAAGCTTTTATTTTTAATCTATAATGTTTATGTATATATGTATGTATATATATATATATATATATATATATATATATATATATTTATTTATTTATTTTATCTTTTTGTAGTAGTTATTTAAGTTATACAATAAATGTTTTATAAATGCACCAATATAAATGCATTTTAAAATTATAAAACTTAAAATATAAAAATAAATCCATAAATATCTAAAAATTTATATTCCAGTTTAATTAATACATTTTTAAAAGTTAATTGTACATGAATAATTTCAAATCGATATCAGTTTTATATTTTGCTAACCTATTTCAAAAATATTAACTTTAAATATTTAAAAAAATATTAGTTTCAAACGTCAACATATTACATTTACATACAAAATTGCGCAAAATATAAACCAGAACATTGAAATTTATGTTACTAACCGTCAATTTTCTAACCGATTATTCTCTGACCTGACTATGCAATATAAACTTCTTCTATTTCTTATGCATTTCCGTCATTCAAAAGCTTTAAAATAAAAGAAGATATCCTCACGCCTAGCTAAAAATGCCGGATTTGCTTGTCTTACTTCGTAAAGATTGCTTGACTTTGTTTGCATGTTTCAGTAAGGCTATTTTTGACTTCAACATTTCATAAAATTTCCGCATTGCGCACTTCTGATGTAATTAAAAAAAAAATTTAATGAATGATAACTTGTCCTGTTACCCAAAAGTATTTTTACTTTTTTATATAAATAATTTATGAAATAATATACATGTCCATGATTATAAATTTTTTATTAGGAATAAATATCATTATAGGATGAGAAAACTAAACGCTTGTAATAATTAAATAAAAAATACTATATTATATATGTTAGATGTTAATTTTCTATAATAGAATTTTATATAATAGAATAAGTTACAAATAATGTTTATCGTAATAATAAAGGTGAGGAAAAATTTTTACAAATTAGCGAATGAAAACATTTTTTACTCCACATGAAAATGAATTATAAAAAAATTTAATTTATCAAGATGACTAATACTTCATTTTAAACTTGAAAAAAGTTTTATTGCATTGGTGAAAAAAAATCTTAAATAAAATTTGATTCAATAAATTATATATCATTATATATAATAGGCAAAAATGATTAAACAATCATAATCAAGAAAAAATAATAAACTTTAATTCACTTCTATGCCATAATATTTTCGTATATACCCATACAAGATTCGCTAGCATCAATAAACAAAGTTTATTTACTACCCAATTGCGTGCATCATATTAAGAAAAAATTTAACAAACTTGTATGGACGTATATATGTATCGAGACAAGTGGTGCAGTACAATAAAAATTTGCACCTGCGTGTATTTGTATTGGCATTTGTATTTTTATAAATTTTCTTATATTTGAGCGAATTATAATTGTCACTTTAAAAAGACAATTTACATTTATTAAGAAAACAAAATCAATATTTATTATACAATTATTTGTTACGAATATAAAATATAAATATGATTTATGCATTATAGAATTTCATTATATAAAAAAAAAAAGAAAAAAAAAAAACCATAAGTCTAATAAAGAAACGTAAAAAAACTTATAGATTTGAAGATATACGATTTGAAATCAAATTTAAATAAATTTTAAACAATTCGCTCATAAAAATTAATAAAACATTT
The DNA here is from genome assembly GCF_000503995.2 of Ceratosolen solmsi marchali. Lineage (NCBI taxonomy): Eukaryota > Metazoa > Arthropoda > Insecta > Hymenoptera > Agaonidae > Ceratosolen > Ceratosolen solmsi. The sequence continues at coordinate 13,789,458 of NW_011948413.1, forward strand.
TGAAAATGATAACAAATGAATTTATTGCTGCAATACACACTTGCCATATTACAAGTAACTAAATAAATGCATATAGAATTTTACATTCATATTTTCAAAACTTATCGAACTATCAAAGAACTACGTAAGCACGTATTTATTATTTTAATTTACTCGAACGTTCAACTCTTGGATAATACAGTTTTCAAATAGCAAGAACCAAAATGCTTCGAGCGACAAACTTTATTGTATAACGCAGGTGTTCCCCTTCTTGAATACACTTTGCGCATGCCCAATAAACATTGGATATGTATTTCAAGAAATTGCAGCTATGGCACAGCGAAGCTACGGTCCTGTGTGTCTCGAAAAATAAAAGATGCGCGTGTAGATTATGCGTTGATCTGACTAGAAAAGCAGGATTACGAGTATGAACTGGACATTTCTATTAAATCCATCTTCATTCTTCCTTCTTTACTGTTATTACCTGCATCTTACGACTTGCAATTTTATGAAGCTTGAGACAATCTACAGCTAAACTAAAAAGGCAAAACATCATTAAAGTAAACCAAGAAAGACCCTTGTGGCCAATCAATTTTTACACTCAAACCGTGAACACTGATCTAGTCACAGCATCACACTTTATGAATGGTGATTTATGGTAAATTCATGTAATGCCAATTCCCATTACATGGCAAACAGTTGGACAATGATGGAAGAAAAGCCATACTGAAGTAAGTAAAATAGCGAGATTTAAATGGCATTAAGATCAAAATTATTGAATGAAAAAGTAGTATAATCAGCAAAAGAAATGCTTAAGAAAGTAAGGAATAATGCATATGTTTCAAAAAAAAAAAAAAAAAACTAAATACTGTAATTGCCGTGAACAGTTGAGATCTGTGACTAGATGTAAAAACATAAAACATTATAAGATCTAAGGAATGAGTAAGTAAGTAAGAAAACTCGATAACGTAGCGACAGAAAAGCAAATGGATTTATTATTGCATAATAGATCGATGTAGAAATCGATAATTTCATATGAATAAAAGAGCCGTTAAATATCGTTCGATGATTCTAAGGAAGGAAATTTCCTTTTTTTCAATACTACTGGTGGAGTATATTTTGCAATTTTGCCATGTCTAAGAAATGTCAGCGGAAAAGTAACGGAATCTTTGTACACGCGAAGCCACTAGATTGACGCGCGTTTTCATAATTTGCAATTTACGAACTGCTCGTATCCCTGATTATAAGTTTACCTTTATATACTTTCATTAGTAATAATATTTACTTTAAGTTATATTAATTTGTGGATATTATATTTTGCTTAATGAAATGATATTAATAAAATTACATTCAAAAGTAATATGAGATAATTGCTTCTTAAATTTCCATTTCATAACAAACCGCATTAACAATATAATCAGATAATAAAATCAAATTAAAAGAAAAAAAAACTAGTAATTACATCATTTTCATATCCCTTCAATTACTTCAATGCTTATTGAAGTTGATTTTTCGTCATAATTAAGATGATTATTTCTATTGATTAAAAATGTTAATCTTAAAACTATAATTTAATGAATATTGACTATTTTATGAATTTTGTTAAATTTATTCATTTGTATCTATTCATCATATATCTATTCATCAAATAACGGAGCGACAGAAATGACGGCGATAAAATAAAATATTAAACAAAATATAATCCATTGAATGTCCTTTGTATCCTCTTATAAAACAGTGAATACAAAAATATTTTTAAGCTTTTATTACATACTAAACATTATTATGAGTAATATATAAATATTTCCTTTCTTAATTTCTAAAAATTGATATTTTCAAATAAATAAGCAATAATAAATGAAACCATAAAAATTATATGAAATATTAATCATGAAATGTATAGCTTTGCTCGTTTATTTTTAATAAATTTAATACTCTATGATATTATTTATGTTTTATTATTTAGTTCAAGATTCATATTTCATATTATTAATACATTAAACATTAAATTATTTTGATTGAATTATATTACAGTTAATTTAACCTGATCATAAAAATAATCTCAGCATTAATTTATAATGAGCCTATCAATTATTTGTTCATAATAAATATTTTATACTTCATACGATTATTTACATATGAATATAATAAAAATATCAAAAAGTCTCTTTGATAATGATTAAAAGAAATTGTAATACCATTTATTAATATAATTCAATGGATTAGATTTGCAAATCAATATTTTTACTCAAAAATTTTTTTTTTTTTTAATGTAAACAAACTACACAAATTTGATAACTTGACGTAAAAAAGAAACAATTTTAATCAGCAGATAAAACATATTCGAGATAAAATAATAATAATTCTTGTAAATATTACGATTCATTTTATACACATTTTAATGTAATATCGATAAAATTTTTCTAATAATTACATTTAATACATTCTAAATGTTATGCATTTAAAAAATTATATAAATATAATATTGTTGCTATTACCAGAAATGAATTTTTCACCTCAAACACACTTTAAAAATCTCTTCTTTTTACAAGTATCAAAATGTTTTAAAAGAAAATTTGATACAAACGTTGATGTAAATAGGCACATAACTTATTGTAATTTATTATATGAAACTAAATTTGTTTTAAAACATGTAAAATAAATGTATTGACTATAAAGTTTATTATATAACACGTGTTCGAGAAAAAAAAAACTGAGTGAAATAAATAGCAAAAATTACCTAAGATGCAAAGTATGAATATTTATTCTTTTTTTTTTAGAATTTTTCCAAAGAATAATTTTTAGAGTGTCATAAATGAAAGTACTGATGCCTCGTCACTACCGTACTTGACTCTTATACTCGAGACGCTCGTTTTTTCGCAAGTGTGTGTCGTGCTATAAAAAATATGTAAGTTTGCCGTTGTCCATTAGATTCGTCAACGTCATCGACGCCTCGTAGCTCACATAATAATGAAACGTACATAAGAAAAATGTTTTCTCGAAAATGAAAACTCTAAGGTAAAAGCAAAAAATATAAAAATATAAATCAGAATTATAGCAAAAAAAAAAAAAAAAAAACAACGGTTCATTATATTATATTATTAAAGAACCTGTCAACGGGGTTAAAATTTGCTTTCTATTTTGGCGAGAATTAAAAATATTGAGCTTAATGAAATATAATAATTTTATTTATGATGTACATTCAACCAAATTCTAAATAAGACATTTTACAGAAATATATTGACAATTTTTTATTTTGCATTATATTCCTATCTAAAAAAAATCAATCAAAATATTTGAGAACAATAAAAGGCAAACTAACTATTGTAACATAATGAATGGCCTGTTAAAACGAATATAAAGTTAACATTTACATTTCGGATAAAACACAAGGGATACTTGAAATAATATTATCCAAAGTTATAATATTATAAAATATGGCCATTGTTTTAAAATGACTAAACTTGAAGTTATTCGAGTATGCGCATACACACATCCATTCATGTACAAATATTAAATTTTAAATTATTTTACTCTGTACGTCTCTTCAGCATAATGTTATTCGTAATTATACTAATAGCATTTAGTGTTCGTGCGTTATAATATGAATAAAATAAATCATATGTATTCTGATAAATAAACTTTATTTAGTAATATATATTTTTTACTTTTAAATTATTATGCTAAAAGATATATTTCTTATTAGACATTAATATTTGTATATAATGAAATTTGTGTAAAAATATAGTTAAAAAATTAGAGTATTTGTTACATTATATTTTATTTTTTTATGAACTCTATTTATTGAAATGGATAATTAGTTAGTTAATTTGAAATATAGCACAATCTCATTATTAAATGCAAAATCTTTTCAATCCAATAGTCATTCATATGATACATACATATATATATATATATATAAATTTTTAATAATTGTTTGATTAATTTTAAAAATTATATTAGTAAATTGAAAATAAATTTATAGGTGAAAATAATAATCTTACAATTAATAACTTATTAAAATTGGAAAACTTTTCATGATTTTTCTTTACGAATAAATAAATAGATTTTATTATTGATAAAGTGATTTTATTGTGATATATTGCTTAAACTCGAAATAATATAGTACCTTCTAAATTTTAAACTTTTTCAAATTTTAAACGGTAGAAAAAGTTATTGATGCTCCTAGAAAAAATTACAAAATAACTGTTCAGTGGCAAAACAGCGATAATCTAGCTACTAATGAGAATTTTCCGCTAGCGTGATGGCTCTCTCTCTCTCTCTCTCTCTCTCTCTCTCTCTCTCTCTCTCTCTCTCTCTCTTCATAAGCATTCGCATAAACATACTTTAACCATATACAAACATTTACGCGTTTTCCATTTCTCTTGTGCTCATAAGAAATTTCCTTGTCTTTCATACCTCAGTACGATCGATTTACTCTTGATACAATACCAAACTCACAGAATATCATTCCCTCTCTCTCTTTAACATGTCTCACACGTGGCCTTTCACCCATTTCATTTAGACAAACGGGGAACAAAATGTTTTGAGAAACTAAGAGGGGTGACTTTCTTTCTGTCTCTGTTTCTCTCTTTCTATGTTTAGATATATATGTGCAAACACCCATGCACACGTGCATAACCGTCTTATTTATGTTTCTTTGCCTGTTACGTGTATGCGTATACGTTTTACTGTCTGCTCGAGTAATACTCTCTTATGTGTATCTATGGCTGCTTCTGTGCCTATGCCTAAGTCGTTTTATTTATGAATTGGCACGAACCTAGTACTATTTGTTGATTCAACAGTAGAAACTTTCTATTATTGCATACGTATTATATTAAATAATAGATTTCTTTTAATACATTTCAATTTAAAATTTCGTTTTAGATCCATTACCTGAATTTAATGATATTTTCTTATTATTTGCAATTTAAGACTAATGATTAATAATAGAATTTATAATGGAATTAATATAAATATTATTTTATACATAAATAATAAATCAATTGTACTATTGTATTTACAGATAATCAAATGAATATATTTTATACTGTTTTTTACTGCTTATTATATGAATTGTTTAATAATTTTAAGAAAAAGAGAAAAATTTCTGTTACTATAAAATTAATTATTCAATATGTCATTAATATGTCTACTAAAATATTACCAATTAATTATAAATAATTATATTAATGAAATAATTAAATGTTAATATTCACATTAATAGAATTTATAGATATATTTGCAAATTTTTAAGTCTATGACTTATTCAATGTGGATAAATTTAACAAAATATAAAATATTATAATATAATATATTTTCGATTTTGTTTTTTTTTTTTTTTTTTTGTTTTTATTTAAGAAAATAGTAGAAGACATAGAAGATATTATGGAATATACAGTGCTTCAGTGAAGCAAGTTAGTGGTCCAATTTTATTGAAAAATACAGCGGTTATAACTCATGGAATCCAATTTAATCGGAAAATATAACAAGTCTTAGGAATATCCGGTACAATATATTACAAAGTCATTTTGTCAATGCAAATTCTTTCTTCAATGTAAAACGATCGTAAACATCGAGTCCATCACGCCACAAATTCCTTATCCTCTTACATGAATCTCGGATACGCGTATACCGAGATACTGTCAGCAGTTCATCTAATTCTTCACTCTATGTTAGAGTTGTTTATTAATCACGAATTTAAGTATGTGTGTTGAACAAAATTTTTTTTGCTGTCGAAAAGCAATCTATGATCCATATTACACTTTAGTTCAGAATGGAGTTTAATAGCTTTAATTTAATATAAATAATCCTTTTGAACATAATAGTAAACGTAGATTGCGATAAGCATAAAGACGATAACGTTTCAATAATTAATATTTCACTACTGCTGCTTAAGTATGCATATATAAATGTTTTTAAAATGTATGCTTTATTCTTTTATAAATAATGGTTAGTATAATTAGTTATATATGTGTAATAATCAAATTGACCATAAAACAAACCTCACATAAATTATATTTTTAATTTTTTTTTACCTGTTTAAGACAATTACCTTGAAACATTAAACAAGTTGCAAATTCACTACAATGCATATGAAAAAAAAAAACTGACAATTATATTAATAAAATTAATACATCGATATATCAAAACAATATTCATTAAATAAGTTCAAAAGTGTTAAAATCTAAAAATAAAATACATATAAGCAAGAGCTCCTTGTATAATAAGTATATCAGAGTTTAAAAATGTCTTAAGTATATTATATAAAGCTATGTATAACTAATATGAAATTTGTTTTTATTTCATTATTAGTGAAAAGAATTTCACATTATATCTTTGAACATTTAATTTTTTAGTTTTATTATAATTAATTCATTTAAAACTATAATATGTTATTAATATTAAAAACTTGTATATTCTGCACTTGTAAATAATTAATTTAAATTTATATTGACAAAAATTCAGTAATAATATATACTCATTAAAATACAAGATCATAATTGACAAAATAAAGCTTCTCTTGTATAAATAAATTGATTTATAAATATACAATTTTGAAGATTAAAGGCCATTTTAATGTGCGTATATTATTGTAACTCAAGTGTATTGTTATTATTATAATAACTTCGTAAATCTAGATATGCAAAATAATAAAAAATGTCCACTTTAAATTTTTAATTAAACATATAACACTATTTTAAAATTTGTAAGATTATAAGAATATTTAGACAAAAGATTGTAATTACTTTGAATGTGCCTAGAATATAATATGAAACAACAGTATTTACAATGATTTGTATTTTCATCCAAGATTATTTTGCTAAAATCATTATGAAAATTGTTCCATTAATTAAAACTTTTGAAATTAAATTTATACATTAACTTTAGAAAATTCTATAAGATTGTTTATCACGAATAAACATAATAGGCAAAATTATTTTTATGAAATTAACATAAAACTTCGAAGAATTTTTTAACAAACGATATTTCTTTATAAATTATAAAAGTAAAAGCTTGTTAAAAATAAATTTTTTAAAATTATATTGTTACTGCAGCTAGCAGTTTGAGAAATTTTATTAAATATTGGCTTTATCTACGATATATACTATAAAACTAATATAATTAAATTATTTAACAGAATTAAAAAATTTATATAAAATATTCGTTAAAATTTTAGAATAATAATAAAATCATATAAAATCATTTGATAATTATAATAATTATTTATAAGAATTTATAAATAATTATAAACATATTTTCACACTTAGAAAATGCAAACAAAATAAAAATATGTATTTATTTTTATTATAAAATTTAACATTGATTTTCCAAAAATTATTTTGAGTTAAATTAAATTTTTATTTTATACACTATTTTGTAAAAAAAACTATTATATATAATGATTTATCGTAAAAAAAAAATGATAATGATGTATTGTACTTTGAAAATCAACATCAAGCATTAATAAATAAATTAATTAATAAATAAAATTAATTGATAATAAGAATAAAATAAATTATCGTTTATATTAAATAAATAAAGAATCGCAAATTTATGTGGATAGAGAGAATATCATGTATTTTATATATAAATAACAGAGTTTCTCCTTATTTTATATTTTATAACAAAGTACGAGGATCATTTTATAAATTTTGAGAATGAAGAGGGACTTTCAAGCTAACAGCAATTCTTGGTAAAAGGATTCGGAATTGGAGAAGCTGCGGAGGCTTGGAGGATACATCGATCCTAGCCTTCGAACGACAAAGCCACTCATGGGAGATAGGAAAGAGGGACAAAATACAAGTCTAGAGACAAAATACAAGTCTAGAGAAAGGGGCGAAAGAATGACAGAGTAGAGAAGATGAGTAGGAAAATGGTATGTATAGGAATATAGAGAATCGAGATCAGAGAGTCTGTGAATCCTGGCAATAACTTTATATTTTGCATACGGTATCCTTGGTTGAACAATACCATGGGTTGCAACGGTACCGCCCATCCACTTGACTCAATAATCCATTTCTTATTATAAATTATATTTCTAACTTAAATTTTATATGTTTTATGACTTTTTTAATTATCTAAAACGATCTATTGTGAAATTTTCATAAGACCGTAAAAATTTATGCTTAAGCCCAAGCGACTTCAAATCATATTGTAAAACGTTAGAACAAATCGTAATTTCCAATTTCTAACAATATTTAAAAATCATAACAATTTGTTCCAAGAATCAGTGGAAGTGCCCCCAAATGTGTACAGCCTGAGCTCACTTTATTCATCCTTCCCCTCGCACAACGCCAATTTTCCCGCAATCAGCGTAATAACTAAACGCCCTTCTCTATGGCTCTCGTTGCTTATACAGCAACGCCATTAACCGAAAATGAAGTATTCTAGCTCCTGTTAAAAACATAAAGGGAGCGACTGAGTCCTTGATGGCAGAACATCCCTCGTAAAGGATCAACCGCAGTCACCAATGTCAGGGGAAAAACCACCAGCCCCCGCCCCTATTGTTCACCGACGTCATGCCACTTAAGAATGACGTTTCTTCCTTCTTTTTTTATTTATCTTCCCCCGACACGCAATTCACCCTTTTCAGGACGAGACATTTTGAGCTCATTTAGTATGGAATAACGAAGTAACTACAGAAAATCTGTGATTCTATTACAATTTTTAATAAGTCCTATCAAACATTCAGACGTTATTTAAGCTTTTAATACTATTTTGAGTTTATTAGTAAAGTAACAAAGCGTGTTTTAAAATATTTGTTTAACGAAGATTTAATAATATATAATAATAATATATATAATTTGACAATAATTTTAAATTCATCTATTTTATTATTTAATTTTAAATTCTAGGCCAAAATATGGGAACTAAGTAAATATTTTGAAACTAAAATTTATTTTTACATCGAAAAAATAGTATTTCATTAAAAAGAAAGAAAAATATATAATATAACTTTCCGACTATTTTATAGCAAAAAGTTTTTAAACGAAATTCTATTAAAATTTAATATATTTCTTTATTGTTTACATTCGAGATAAATTTTCCTTTAATCAAAATTAAAAAAGCAACAAGTAATGCAAAACAATAGATTAATTTTTTTTCTTCTTACTTCGATTAAGGACTAGTTAGCATTTATACCTACGTCCACTTTCATTTTTAGTAAATTAAAATTATTTAAAATAGGATAAAATAGAGAATAGAACCATTTAAAATAATTTTAAATTTTAAAAGTATAAGTATAAATCTAGTTTTAAATTTAATTCTTTTAATGATGCTAATAGTAATATTCAAGATATACTACTGAACTTTTTTAAAACGTTACATTAAAGAAAATAAAATCTCATAGAGGGTTACAAAGTCAAAAAATAAATTTAATTATCTAGATTATTTTTTAAATTACGCAACATATAGTAAAGAACGTTACACGATATAATTGATTGTGATTTTTTTTTCAATAAAATATTTGATAGATACAAAACCAAAGATAAATAATTCAAATACATAAGAAATATTAATGTTTCCCACATTTGTAACTCAAATTAAAGCATTATTACCACGTTTATTTTGTAACTTCATAAATGAAACTAACATAAACATTTTACTGTTTTTTATTATTTCAATAAGTAAAATCCTTATAATTATAAAACGTCATTTAATGATGCTGTGCAGCAGCTTTCCTCATCTGTACCAAGATATTTCCTAGTTCTTCACGCTTCCTTTTAGCACGAATGTGAGTTCCAAGCTATAAAATTATACTTCAAGTTAAAAGACTTAAAAATAAATTTGGTAAATAGCAAAACATTGCAATGAATTCTGTTTAAAAAATTTATAAACTATAAAAACAACATCGTTTTCATTGTTCTCTTCTCTCCAATAAAAATTTTGTTTTATTTCATACCCATGAAAAATGTTATTAATACTACATACCCATAAAAAACAAATCGATCATTTATAAAATCAAATATTACGACAATTGTAATTAAATATTATTTATAGATAATACTGTTCAAACCTGCGGTAGTTTTAATAATTTTAAAACAGAGCCATTGATGCTTTAATACTTGCAACATTATATACATATTTATAAAAGAATATGTGACCAACGTACCCTCCTTTTTAAGAATTTTAAAGCACGCTTATCCTTGGATACTTTTAACAATTCCATAGCTCTCTTCTCATACGGTGCATGTCCCGTAACTTCACGAATGAGGTCTCTTACAAATTTACTGTGTTTTGTTTGACGCTGAAACATAATGCTCGTTAATAATAATTATCGGAAAATATTCTTGTCCGAAATAATTGATTAAATGCTACGATTCACTCGATAGAAATAATTAACTATAAACTGAAATTATTAAAATATTTTTATTACATATCACTGCCCACTATAATTAATTTAATGGCAATATAATAAGAAACAATAATTAAGTTGAATAAATAACATCATGAATTAGCGAGGCACCCAAACTATTTCTAATATATGTTTATCGTAATGAAATTTGATAATACCAACCTAACCTACAAATTATTATTATTGAAAAACACTCACTCCTTTAAGCCGAGCGGGCCTGATGGCAACAGTTTTGTCTTTCTTAACTTTGTTCTTTGCTACCCGGATTTTCGTTGTCTTGTGACCCTTGTTGAGGCCGACGGCCAATTCATATTTCAGTGCCATTCTAGTAGTAAAAACACAAAAACTAATATAAGGTTATGGGACAAACGATGCTATCTTGTGCAAAAATATTGGGACAACAGAACAAAGAATGAGGTGACGGAGGAGGAAAATTACACATAAACAAGTAATGGTTGACAATTAAAATATCAAAATACATTTACAAAATTACAGATGAATTACAGATTACTTTGATTACATTCGATTTATGGACATCGACGTACCTTCGACAACAGCACGCGCAAAAGAATATTGACTATGGCGACTGACAATAAAGAAGCCTAACTCACGGGATTTCGATATCGTCCCGTCATTGCCACATGCGCACTAGAGATCTTCGTTGGCTGGTGCTGCCGAACTTCCGACTCCTTGTCGGCAATCAAAATCAACGGGCTAAAGCTACTAGTTCTATTTATGATAATAATCGCGGGCATAAATGGCACATTGATTAATCAAAATTTGTATGTTATCATGTAGATTAGAGTTCTCGTTTAAAAAAAAAAAAAAAAAAAATAGGAATATGATAGAAATTTGGGTATCAATAGTCATGGGTGCTTGACGTGGTAACATAACTTACATGTCAGTCTATAATTAAGCAATTTGCAATAAATTAGCGCTTACTTATTAATTAACTAGTAATGTCATATATATATATATATATATATATATGTTGATATAGTCATTTATGGAAACTTATATTTTTATATCAAAGCTCAATCCAATTTGTTGCCATCTTACTCGATGTATTAATTGCCATTGTGATTAAAAGTTCGCGCGCTCGACTCATGGTATGCAATGAAATAAGGTAAAGGCCGGTTAAGAACTCTCGTTTTAAAATAATTTTTAAAATATAGTTAAACGAGGTTTGAAAACTACACATAAATTATATCCTAATTAATGTAATTTGATATTTCGTACAAAAATAAGGCGACTATTGAATTGGTTGAATTCAAAGAATGAACTTTAAAGTAAAAAATTTTTTAATCAGTCAAAATCTAGCAAGACTTACACAAACTCATATTAGATATCTACTTATCCACGTAACGCAGTCATTTTTATTCATTAGAAATTAACAATTAAGAAGGAATTTCATTAATAATGAGCTTTATCGATGAACAAATGCTAAGCTCTCCATGTTTATAAACGCATAAGTTTATAAAAGATTCCAACGCAAAAAGAGCTGCTGGAATCGTCCAACATTTTCAGTTGAGATTATATTTTCAACCATGATCTTATTCATGTAAGATAGTTGTTGTTTTCTTTTTTTAATTAACAATTTTTTTTTTCTTTTTTTTTTCTTTTCTTTTAACTTACATCATTAGTGAAGGCGCCTTTTTCATTCGGTTTACCTCAACAATTTTCTAGTTTCTTTTTAGTGAATTTGAGAATCGTTAAATAGACTAATAACGCGCAATCTGTGTGCTATAAATTGTACTAAACACTTTATTTTTGTATTGATTTGCATTAAATTACCATTATTAACTATTATCATTGTTATGATTACTAACATTATCAATTTATTTTATAATTTAATTGATAAATAAGGAATTATTTCATGAAAGTATGCATAAGTTTTTTATTGTTTTTGAATTTGCCAAACAATGATGTCTATACATTTCATGCACCTGCGATCAAATTCGAAAGCTCGTTGTGTATCACAAATATTTTGATGATATTAAATATTAAATAAATAATCTTCTATTTTCAAATTATTTATTATTTTAATTTGGAATTTTTTATTTTAACGAAATAATAAATTGTTATAAAATTGTGAAATTACGTATAAATGCACATATTTTATTTATATCGAATTTATTTCTCATTATATACTATTAAGTTCTTAAGTATTTTTTGAACAAATATTATAATACAAAAAAAGTGTAGAAAATCTAAATACATTTTTATTTTATGAAATAGTGTTATTATCTAATATTGTTGGATTATCTATAGAAATGTTTTTTATGAAAATGTACAATAGATATAACAATGTACTACAAATGAATAATTGCGTACGTAGGAAAGTTTTAATTGATTCATCAAATAGAAATTCAACCATATATGCCCTTTCATCTGGTTAATATATTTCTTATTTTTCTTATTATACTTGTAAAAGTTATTTTAATACAAAATAAATTGAAGGACAAGGAAAATGTGGTGTTGCTGTTGTAAGGATAACAGGTATTCATGCTAAAATAGCTATAGAAAAAATGACAAAAATAAGTAAACTTGAATCTAGAAGAGCTTATCTAAGGAACATTTGTAATCCTTATACCGGAGAAATTATAGATAAAGGAATATGTCTGTGGTTCCCAGGTAACGCAACTAATATTATTTCAATTTTAAGTAATAAGTATTTTTTTAGTTTTTTAAGAAAGAAAAAAGCTTATGGAGATTTAAAAACTTCCTTGTATTATCACCGAAGGCTTCATAAATTAAGCAAACAAGTTTATTATTCAAATTTTTCTGTTTTTTTTTTTTTTTTTTTTTTTTTTTCATATTATAATAATTCAAATTTCAAACTTTGAATATTTAATTTAAAGTATAAAAGCATGAGAAGAATGAAATATCAATACTCATTAATTTCTGTTCTGGTACATATAAAATAATATTTGTGTGATAATTTAAATATACATAATTTTTTTAATTATCACAATGAACAAAGTCAGAAATATTTAAAAATTGTCCGTCTGTTTTGTGCAGCTCCAAATTCGTTTACCGGTGAAGATAGTGTCGAATTTCAAGTGCACGGTGGCAGTGCAGTAATTACCGCTGTAATGACTGCGCTATCAAAACTAAACTTTCGTCCAGCAATGCCTGGAGAATTTACGAGACGAGCTTTCCTTAACAATAAATTAGATTTAACAGAAATTGAAGGTTTAGCTGATTTAATTCATGCTGAGACCGAACTACAAAGAAAACAAGCTTTACTTCAAGCTCATGGCAATCTTAGTATTTTATACAGTAGTTGGAGAACAAATCTTTTGCAATATCTAGCACACATAGAGGCTTATATAGACTTTGGCGAAGAGGATAATATTGAAAGTAACGTTTTAGAACAATGTAATATTGATTTAAAAAATTTCACTGAAAATATTGAAAAACACTTATCAGATGGGAGAAAAGGAGAGATTTTGCGGAATGGTATAAGAACTGTTATACTTGGAGAACCCAATGTCGGAAAAAGCAGTCTACTGAAATGCCGCGATAGTAACTGCAGTTCCAGGCACAACAAGAGACGTTATTGAATTAACAGCAAATATTTCTGGTTATCCAGTACTATTAGCCGATACTGCTGGTCTGAATAACTTTTCAAAAGATATTATTGAAATGGAAGGTATAAAGAGGGCTCGAGATCAAGCTAGTAAAGCAGACTTTATTATATTAGTAATCAGTGCATTAGAATACAAAGAAAGTAAAAAGATGCCGAATGAATATCTTTATAATTATATTAAAAATCTTAAATTGGAAGATTTACTTTTAAAGAATGGCCATTTAATTAGCAATTGTATGATAATTATTAACAAAATAGATTTATTAAGTATTAATGATAAACGAACATTAAGAGATAATAATTTTATTGGTATTTCCTGTATTAATGAAGAAGGCTTTCAAGATTTATTTGAATCTGTGAATAAATATTTTCTACAAATGTAAGTTATAAATAAAATATAAATTTAAAAGTAAATGAATGGAGAAAGTAAATGTTATATTTATTGTTATTAGATGCGGAAATCCTTCGGCGGAGAATCCAACAATAAGTCAAGAAAGGCATAGAAATCATATTACAAATTGCCACAAATATCTTCTAAATTATTTTGAAATAACATCGAATAAAAATTATGATATTGCCCTATCTTGCCAAGAAATTCGTAAAGCAGCTCGAGAACTTGGAAGAATTACTGGTAATATTAGCACAGAAGAAGTATTAGATACAATATTTAAACATTTTTGTATTGGTAAATAATACTTTATTTTTGTTATAACAGAAAATGTTAACTAAAATATTTCAAAAGTTGATTTTATATTTCAAATATTTAGAAATAGATAAACTGCATTTTTATATATAGAAATATATAGAAAAAACAAAGAAACGGCATTATATTTATTACGGAAAATCATTATTTAATTTATTTGCAGTGGAAAAAAATTTGTAAATAAAACAAATATTAGTTATTGTAGCTCATAATAAAAATTACAATTAATTTTCTAAACATAAAAAGTACATGATATTAAAATATGACAATAATGAGTTTTACATAAAAAACATCATTTAATATTAGATTATTAAAAATTATTTAATTGTATTATCACACTTTTAAATATGTTATTATTTTTATATAAATAAATTTTTTTATCCAATAAAACATTACTATGAAAATTAAGTTGTAAGTTTTCAAAAATAATTTTAAAGAATCAGTGTTTATTTAATTTATTATTTAATGTTTGACTAACTATTATTGCCCCCTTTAAAAGAAAAGTAAAAAAAAAAAAAAAAAAAAAAAAAAAAAAAAAAAAAAACAATAAATTTTAAACAAATTTACAAATTAGTTTACAATAATATTTCTTTTATTTTACTAATAAATATCAATGTTTAATGAGGTCTCATGACGGAATTTGTAATGCGAAATAACTTACTTAAGCTAAGGCAATACTATTTTTAACATATTACCTATAGATAATTATATAATTTGTGTAAAGCGAAGTTGTCGGAATTTTTATTTATTTTTCTTCCATATGATTGTTTACATAGCATTTTTAAATAGCAAAGTTTCCTGAAAATATGCAATTCAAGTTACATTCACGTTCATAGAAAATAATTTATTGTAAAAATTGAAAATCTGTTTGCTGTCAAAAAAACAGGAGAGGGGGTGTAAAACAGCCAATGTGACTAGAGCAGCAATTTAATTGGCATAAGTATCAGACAAAAGTTCGGTGAAAATCTTGAAGTTGGTTGTCAATAATAATAATTTAAAGACTGCTTAAAATAAGTATTAATATAAAGCTTTAATGTATCTAATGTTCAATTCCCAAAGCCTATCAACTTCTCCTATTCATCTCCTCTTCAGAAACAAACACCGGTTATCCACCTTCATGTATTAGTCTAAAACATTCACTTACAGGTTAAGCAATAATTAGTAACCACTCAAAAATTATTTGTATAGTGAATGTACCTGTGCACTAACAATTGTAATAATTATAATTTTAAGCGATAACCATAATAAAAATTATTATTATCTTAATTAGTATTTAGATAATATATATTATTTAATACATCAGATTTACAAGGCAAACTTAGATAGTAACAAAATCTTTGGTAATGTGGAACTGTATAGAATTGATAATAGCAAGTAGTCTGATATGGCTTTATTTGCAAACGGCATGCGTATTTCTAATAAATTGCATTTACTTAACGGTGCCATGGTTCATTTGGGGTATCATCGCATTATATCTTTTTATTATGTTTGGTGCTAGAGTACCTCCACCTAACATTGATGTTGTAAATAAAGTTCTTGGTATTGATCCTATAAAGCTTAATGAAAAATATAACGATAATGATGAAGAATATTCCATGAAAGTCGTAGCTCATAGAGGCGCGGGATATGATTATCCAGAAAATAGCCTATCTGCTTATCGCTATGTAAGTTCAATTGTTTATTATTTTTACTTTTGATCACATTGAACTTATATATACAAAATTATATGTAACGGGGTCGCTAAATATTGACAAAATTTATCCAGCAACAAATAATTGTATAGATTGATATCTGTAATTGAAATGAAATAAAGATATTAAAATTATTTATTATATTTTCAAATCGTAGAGCATTTTTTACAATTCATATTATGTATTATATATTAGCCAATTTCATCAAATTATTGATCAAATGTAATATTTGTATATAATGTATTATTAATTATTTAATACTTGATAAAAAATAGAAAAATTTGAAATATATCAAAAATAATTTAATTTCAAGTGCTATCAAAAAGGTTGTGATGGAATTGAAATCGATTTAAATTTAACAAAGGATAATATTGCTATTGTATTTCATGATTCTACCATTGATCGCTTGACTGGAATAAGTGGTTATATTAGAGATATGACATGGAGCGAACTGAAAGATTATGATATTTCTGCAAATCACCCTCTTAGGTAACACTCCTAATTATAAAAATTAAAAGAGATTTTTTATGAAAAAATATTAATTACCATTATTTTATAGAAGTAAACTTTTCCCTGAAGGTGCAAAAATAGCGCTATTCGATGAAGTACTGAAGGAATTTTTACAAAATGATAAACGTATGTTTATAGACATAAAAGTACATACTAACGAAATAATTGAAACAGTTTTAAATGCTTTCAAAAAACATCCACAGCTTTATGAAAAAGCAGTTATAAGCACATTTAATCCAATTACAGTTTATACGGTAATAATTTTATTAAAATATTACACCAAATCTGAAAGTTGAAAATATATATTTTATTGTGAATTAAAATTTATTTCATAGATTAGGAAAAGAGATCCTGGTATTGTAGCAGGTATAGCATGGAGACCTCGAATATTTTCTATGAATAATTATAATGGAATAGATGGACCATATAAACCTCGTTACAATAATTTATTTAAACAAATTGGAGCTGTAATTGTTGATATCATTCACAAGTGGGCACTAGAAAATGTAACATACTATATTCTTGGATTATCTTTTCTATTACTTCACAAAGATGTTATTAGTTTGTAAGTTATTAATTTTCTTAATTGATTTCAGTACATAAAAATAATTATTATTTATTTTTGCTGTATATTTGAAAGCGTATGAAAATGTTTAAAAAGCTTTTGTATGTGAACTTTGTTGTCAACTATGTTGTATTAATTTTTTCTAAAAAAACAGAGTCCTTCCGTAACAATTTTAATTTCATATTATCATAAGATAAATCTAGTTAAATCTTAATAATGTAATCATTACTAGCTTACTTTTTCTTTATATTTTCGTAAATCTCATGTGGTAAATTATTATTATACTATTTTCATAGTAGATTTATTTTATAATTATTTATAATTATTAACATTAATATTCAAAATATGTAAGAGAAACAATAGTATGAAAAAATTAATCTCTCTAAATAATGTTAAAACATTGAATAATTAATTTTAAACATGAATGTATATTTCAGAGAATGCATTCGCCAATGGAATAATCGAGGAATTCGAATAGTTGCTTGGACTGTGAATTTGCCTACTGAAAAAATACATTTTGCAAAAAATCTTAAAGTTACATACTTAACTGATACACTACTTTCATAAAGAAATAAAACAGTTATAAAATATAACTTTGCACAAATTGTAAAGCAACTGTTCTGTGTTTAAGTTGATTATCTTTAGGAAAGATTTTTTATTAATATTGAAGATGACTTGTTATAGTTAATTTTTAATTTTTATATATGCATGTTGTATTTGACAAGGTATTTCAATGCAGTATAAAAATTTTAGGAAATTTTTATAAAAAAAAAATTTTATGTCTTTTGCATAAATATAAATTGAATAAAAATAAAAGTACAATTTATCTGCTTACATACAAATTTAAAGTGGATTTCGCAATAATCAAAAATATTCATTTGATTATATGAAACAATACATGCAATAATAATTAATATACCTTTATTCATAATTTTTTGCAGTATCTGCAAATTATAAATTTTTATAAAAATTAGGCGCTTAATATTTTATAGTAATCAACTTCATATAAATACTTCACGAAGTTAATTTAAAATTGTTTACACAATCGTTGTGAGTTTACCCTTTCGAGATTCCATACCTTCAATAAGTCCAGTTAACAAATCTTCCATCTCCGTAGCAGCACGTTTCAATTCACAATTATTATCTACACTAAACGTGTCTGTAATAAGATAAAAAAAATTCAAAATTAGAAAATAAAAAAAAATGATATAAAATATGTTCCTTTAAATTCATTATGGAAGCTTGTTTATATCACGAATTAAATTTATGCTACACTAAATTCAGCGATTTTTAAATAAAATTAATATGTAATGATATAATAGAATTTTAATAAACGTGTTTTTATAATTTCACCTAATTTTCAAAGTAATTTTATTATTAAAAGCAATAAAAGGTAGAACATGGAAACAATACCTTCGAGCAAACAGTCATTAGCAACCATATTTTGCAGTCTATCTAAAATATCATTGAGATCGCCTTGAATATTTTGTAAGCTACTGTGCTCCGAATGCTTATCAGTTGGTTGTAAAGAGGGTAATACATCTCTGCTAGTACCTGAATAGGTAGAGTCATCTATTTCAATATTTTCATTATCATCCGATTTTTCCACAACTTTGTTTTTATTTTCTCTTGAGTTTAACCACTGAGAAAATCCACTGCGATGTGTTGTAAATGCAGTTTGATGACCTGCGATGAAAAGTGTTATCAATGATTAATAATTGATTTTCTTTTAAATATACATTAAACAAATATACATATTAAATAAATAAATTATAAATATACTTAATTATAAATAAACTTATATTAAAATTATTTCTTGTGTGCAATTGTTTTTAATTTTAAAAATTTATTTTAACTTCTATTGATGAGTGAAGCCTTTAGTTTTGTTACCTCCTATCCATGTACTTGGTTCTATGCATGTATCGTCAGATATGCAAAAATTATCGCTATAAAAAAGCCTATCTCCCATCATATTTGTAGAATTATTTTTGTTAATTGCATCATTATTGTCTAATATTTTTGAATTTTCATAGTCTGGACTATTATAATGTATTATTGGACTTAATTGAAAGGCCATTGGTAAAGCTGATATTCTAGATGTATTTGGATGAACCATGGGTGTGCTTTGCATAATATTCAAATCTCGAGATCCATGTGATCCTTGGGTAAATAAATATTTCTGAAATTTTTAATTTAAATGATATAAAATTAATTCAAAACAAATGTAATGTTTATTATTTGAAAATTACTTTTAAAATTTTTAAACGTTCTAATTGCGATTCTATTGCAACTCTATGATTTTGCAATTTATCAACTCTACTGTCACTAATTTCCCTTAATTCTATCTGCAGTTGTCTATTTTCCTCTTCGAGGTGACTAATAATACTTTGCAATTCCTTTTGTGGATCATTAAGAATTCGTCTTCTGATTGTACTCCTTACCGACAAGGTATCAAAATGTTTTGCTTGTTCGCTACAAAAGTATAAATAATATTCTTTAGATATTTGAATAGCAAAATATTTTTATTATGTTAATTTTTAACTCTAATTAATATAACGAAATAATCTTCTCTATAAATTATAATGCGATCATAGTGTACTGTATGTACGTATATTTTCAATTCGCTTTCGCGCTTTGTATTATAGGTAATAATAGAAAAAGTATTCATTATAAATAAAAATACATTTCATATGTTTTCATCAAAGAAATATAGATATAATAATAAAAACAAGCCTTACAGATTAACTCCTGATAAAGAATCATCCAATGAACTATTTGCACTTCTTGATGGACACAATCGAAGTTTATTTCTAATTAATTCAATAAGAATTTTTGTTATTTCTTTGCCATTTGTCTAAAAAATTAATTTTTATATCAAGGGATTACATATAATTATTCTTACATTATGTATATATCGAATTTAAAATACCTTAATACAATATTCTCGAACGGGATGTTTTAATTTATGTTTGTTTGATTTTTTGCCATACAAGAAACATATTTGACACTGATTATAACCAGTACATTTTAAACAAGAATATCTTGGCCCTCGTATTGGTGTTGTTTTACATGACGAACATTTAATATTATGCACAACTGCAAATATTGAATGATATATTTTTTTTTTTAATTTTTATATAAAAAATTAAAAAACATCGATACATTTCAGAAGCTTTTCTTTAAAGAAAAAAGTGCAATAAATAAAATATAATGTCATAAGTCATAGTCTTTTTAAATATTTTGTAAATTGTATATTTTATGTAAGCTGTATAATTATATGAAATGTTTTTTAATTTTTGAAAAAGAGAATGTGCATCTTGAAGGAAAATATTAATTTATTAATAATGAATTATTTATGTACTAATTATTGAATTTGTTTTAAAAATATATACTTTGCTCGGCTGATTTTATACGATTTAAAGTTGTAATCCACATTAAAAGTGGTGGTTCTTGTATAAGCCAAGCTGCAAATTCTGCTTCAGTGACTCCGAGACAGCCTTGAGACTTAAGTATAAAAAAAAAATTATGGTTATTAAATTATTTATTAGACAGTATATAAGCAAAAAGACTCGATTTACCACACTAAAGCAACTATCGATGCTTGTACGGATAAGATGATTCCCATACGCAACATTTTCCCCTAACATTTCAGTTATCTTACAAATATTTGTCAAAAGAATATTAAGCGCAGCTCTTGATAAACATGCATTGTGATCTGCTAATTGATGAAATAAATAACCATATTTTTCTTCTAAACGCCCACAGCTAATTAATGCCAATGCCACTTTAACAGAAAGTACTGAAATATTTTCATTTTCTTTCCTAAAATTAGAATAGAAAGATATCATTTTTGTTGTTGTATAAAAGATATTTCTTTTAAAGATTTACTTACTTATTAAACGTTTTAAATAAATAATTCAGAGTTAATTTTATAGAGTTATCATTATCAAAATTGATATTATTCTCTTTTTGAGCTGCAAAATAAATATCTGATAGTACATCCTCTATTTCATGAATGTCTAAGCTGACTGAATTTTCTGTAACCGATAGCCTATGTCGTTCAAAAATTGCTGCAATAAGTTCCACTTGAACATAATGCACTAAAATTGAAAATAAATCACTTGATATACACAAATACACCTATGCATATTTGCGATAAAAAAAATTACATAAAATTTAAAATACGCACTATTTAAAGCTTTATGAAAAACTTGCATTTTTGATGCAGTTCTGTATGAAGCATATCGAATTGTATTGCACTCGTTTACTGATTTCATAATCTCTTCCATGGTTGGTATATTGGATATTTGACTTAAATTAAGAAAATTTAAAATAATATAATGATAAAATGACATTACAACATTATTACATTAAAATGGCATGCAAAAAAAACATTTATAAAATTAAAGAAAATCATTATGAAGAATTGTTATTGAATTGTGTAAATTTATTTAATATGTTATAAGAAAATTTTAAACTGAAATTGATTTTTAGTAATACGTACTTTATACTATATTGTTTAACGCTACAATCATTTTACTAATTACAACATTGTTACTTTCATTTTATATAATATATTCTATAAATAATATAATCATTCTATAAAAAAATATCTCTTTCATATATTTAACATGTTTATGATTTAACTATATAAATAATTTAAAATGCAATTATTTTTTATTTTTTTTATTTTTATTCTTTTTATACAATTTATATAATAATTTAATTTTAATTTTTCAATATAATAGACTTTCTGTATTTAATAAATTTTGTTTCATACAACTATAATGCAATGCAATAGTTGAAATATTTATTGTCCAATTTAATATACATTTTAAATGATAGATTAAAAAAAAATTTATAAATACTTTCTCATTGTTTTAATAATTAATCAATTATTCCAGACTGTTATTAAAATAATAATAAAATATTTAAAAAAAAAACTGTATTTTAAATAATGTTTCAAATAAATAAAACAAACAATACTTACTCAAATATTTTGGATCTGTGATTAGCGTCATTATTGGTACCATTTGCAGTATCTAGAATAATATTAAAATTGCAGTTGTTATAACTATTACTTCTATCGTAAATGACGTAATAAATTTAAAAGAAAAAATAATCGTTATATTGAACTTTAGTCTGTTAAAAAATACAAAAAAATGTAGCTTACTTTCTGCCATTCTTAATGGACAATATATGAATATTTATTCATATAAAATCAAGATACAAACATGCTAACAAATTATCATAATGCAGGTACCAAAAAAGATAGTCGTTAACATTCTTGAACGGAAACGCAACATAAAATATAAGCTTTTCTTATATTAAATTAAGAAAAGAGCGCATCCTATACTCTTAATTTTAGAATATAATATATGCAAAAATTAAAGAGAACCTGTGCATCAAATGCATCATTCACATTATGATATTTTTAACATTAACACAATAAATAATTTTGGAATATCGTTTTCTTTAAAATCACAATGGACGCTACCGCAAGACGCGCTGAAGTTGTAAACATAACCTGTAAACACGGTCCCACCCTCTCATCACATTCGATCTCCATTGATCGGTTACTTTTATAACCGATTCTTTTAATATATACAATTCAAAATATCCATTTGGATTTTAATCAAATACTGTCATTGTATTTTATTTATGTTAATAACAATATAGTAAATATCTTAGAATTATGTGATACATTTAAAATTGTTAAGCCGTCGATGAATTTTTGATAATTTTGAATTTGACATCTGATTCAAATATCGAACGGGTAATTATGTTTATTAGACTAGCGCACGAAGACAAATAATGATTACATTATTAAATTATTCGTGGTTATGCTTATAATTATTGACATTATCTTGTGCATATATAATACCTTATTGCAAATGACCAGATGAGAATACGAGGACATAAGTTTCCTCCTTAAAATTAAAGCCCGCACTTTTATTTTGCTGTTCATAAATATATTGTAAAAGTATTAATATAGTAATATTATGTTGAAAAATAATGGGCGATCTTGAACATCATCAGCCACGAGTAGTGATAGATGGCCGATAAAAGCAAGCAATTAAGGATATCTGTTTTATTGTGACAAAAAGCAAGTCGAGACGAGTGCAGAGTAGCATCATCGAATACGTTGAGTTTTGAAATGAGAGGAAATTTCAGTCATAATGTTTGTGGAACAAAATCTTCATCTTTTCTTTTTTGTTTATTAAATTTGCATTAATCAGTTAATCGATTTTTGAACTACGAACATTAGCATAATATTAATAAGTCAATTATTTAGTCAATGAAATTTTCTTATTACAAAACTAAAAGGTTAATCGCAACATGTAGAAGTACGAAATAAATTAATAAAAAGCAAAAATGTTTGAGCCAATTGATGAACATGGATGTTAGAAAAATATTTTATTTAATTATCCTCGTGCACATTAATATCTTTATTCGCTCCAATTCAATAATTTATAGTACAATATAATACAACCGTTTATATTAACATTAAATATTTCATTATACAGATAATTTATATAATTATAATTTCAAGGTATATTATTTTTACTATTTCTAATAATTTCTTAATTCAATAAAGAATCAAATAAATTAAAAGTTATATTCGCATACTTTTTAAAATAATTTATAATAGTCTGCAGATATCATTTACTAAGGAATTGATTATCACCATTTTAAACTTTTCTTATGAAAATATAGAATAAAAATATAAGAACAATGAATTATAAAATGTATACTAATAATTATTAGATTAAAAGCTTATAATAAGAATGAATAACGCACATTCATTCTCTCAAAATTTTTATGTATACACTGATTGTATATATTTTAATCTTAAATAAGAAAAACATATTAGCTATAATATAATTAAGATTAAAATTATTTTTCATATTGTATATCAATGTAAACAAAAATTTAGTCTCTCTCAATGGTTCGATATTATTTATTAATATTGTTCATTAATTAACAATACACTTACATTATATTTCTTGTAAAAAAATAATTAAAGTTGTTAACTAATAAAACGGATATTCACAGTTTTTGTTTTGCACAATACAAATTCAAATAAACTAAATTTTTATTAAACAACTACAAACATAATAATATCAAGTTATTTTAAGAAAATGCTTGGATTTAAACAATATATATATATATATATATTTATAATAAAACTCAATTTATGAGCTTCTGTTCTTTTTCAACGTGAATTATTTATTATCACCATAACTTAAGATCCACTACTCTTCACATAACAAGTGAAATATATTTCACATTAAATATAGATGCAACAAAGCATAATATATGAATTTTTTATTCTATCATGAGCTTCAATAATTATTAAACGTTCTATTTGTATTAAAAATTGTATTAATGCTAAAATACAAATTCTTGCATTCCCCATTTGGTAAAAAAATATATAAATTTAGAATCGTATTTATATTTTACTATATTTTATTAATATTGCTGCACGGATTTTTCATCAAGAAATTTTATTGTTTATTACTATCATTGCAATCAGACAGAGACATATTATAAAAATACAGTTTCAATCAAAATCTGCATATGTAATTTAATTAATTACACTCGATTAATGTAAATATTATGCTATTTAAAGTCGGTGTATTTTCTACATACATTTATTTATATATAATAATACAGATATATTAATGTATATAACTACACTTTATACATAATCCCATCGCTTATTCCACATTATCTTAAAATAATTTCATATCAATAATTATCGCTGAGAAGTTATAATATATTATACTACACATTTTTTAGAAAAATGTGCATTTTTTTTATATAAAATCATGCATGATGCAAGCAATAAAAAGTGTTATTTTACAATATTTCGGCTAAATTAGATCTTCTATTGTGACTAATTTAACAAAAGTGATGATTGCTCAACTTTTTATGCTACATCCTTCGACAGTACGCTGCTTTTATTTATGTAATCTGCATCGCTCCAAGACATGTTTTATACATTCGGTTTGTCATATCTATTTTTTAAAATATGCTACTTTTGTGATAAAAATTAATACATGTCCGACTTTTGGAAATATGTTTTACTAATGCCTGTGAACAATGGGATAGGATAAAACACGAAGAAATTTTTTTCTAATTTTAATTAGGTAATTTGCAAATGGCAGCACAATTGAATGAATAAATCAACGTTAATCTCCAACATCGTATTGAAATCTTATGTGAAAGTCATTCTCTCTTGAACTATCTTTTCACATTTCTTATCAAGATTTATTCAAAGACTTTTTTTCCATATGGAAACAGAAATTCTGCATAACCATATCATCAAGAGTTATTAAACAAAATTATTATGGCTACCGATCTATTTAAAATCTATTAGTGCTTTTTTCCGTCCTTACACAATGAAGAAATTCGATAAATTTAAATAAGATGATAATGTACTTTTCTTAATTTGTATATATTAAGATGATTGATGATAACCTGATATAAAAATTAGTACAGAACATTTTTATTACGAACTTGAGATGAATTCGACAACGTGGCATCATCCGAGCGCCTAGGCTAGTCCTCAAGAACACCTAACAGGAATTCTTTATATATATATATATATATATATATATATATATATATACAATAAACCCTGTTAAAGAATATTGTAACACCTTATTTTTATTTT
>NW_011948413.1:13815570-13823934 GCF_000503995.2 Ceratosolen solmsi marchali
GACAAAGTACCTTTACTCATCCCAAACAGACTCAATCAAGTTCTTCATATGCAATTTGTAGCTTTCGCCAAGTTTGACCGCCACGAAAACGCAACAACGAATTATTATACAATAATTTCATATGATATTAATTGTAGAACATGAAATTAAGCACGAAAAGTATGATGTGGTAACAATTTCGAGATTATCAGCTACTTATCCTTTTGACCGAAAAAAGTTCATTTAACAAAATTGAATTTCGGACAAAAGGAATTAGAGATGGTCTTTATGTTTTATGAGATGTATTGGATAGGTACTCCATCCTTTCAGACCAGACAACTAATAGCATATTATTTTTTATATATTTTTGTAAAGTTCTCGGTAAGTTGCAACATTGAGGAAAGGCCACGACATTGCTGCTTTACAAGCAAAAATATTTCATTAATAATATTTCATTAAATAGTAATACCGAGACGATTGTGTACTCATTCTCAATAGACATAATTATATTCAAAATTAATATAACTAATTATGGGCTTATAACCAGTCTTAAAAATTTAATTTTATTGTTAGTACTCAATGCTTTTTATTAACTGCTAAAATATAGAAAATGAAAATCTTTCTGCAGCAATTATGTCACATACTGAGATGAGAGATCGGCGAATTCTTAAAGTATATATGAGGGTTCTGATTACTCAGTATAAGTAAATTCCTTATAAATGATAGAATGAAGATAATGCATAATTTCATTACAATTGATGCATTTCAGAACAACAAATAACATAGTTTCGTTTATAATTATTTATTTTACAAGTAACTATGTTTGTTGTAGGAGATAATGTGCGATGTAAGGTAATAAGCTGCCGCTTCGAACGTGAATTCATTGGTGCATTGTCCTTCTTATCTTCGGAACAGATTCCGTGGCGAAAGCCCTTTAGCAACATGAATCTCGATGACACACAATAAATCTACGAGACGAACAGAAATCGAATATATATATATATATACATACATATATATATATATATATATATATATATATATATATAACGCATATTACGATAGTTCTGGGTAATGATTAATTCCATTAAAGCTTAACAAAGAAACTTATCAGTTTGAAATAATAACGATGCAATTGAACTCATTGAACATATGGGGTCTACACTTTCGGTGTTCTATTGTAACTAACAGAATACTAAGTGTACTACTGTAATTTAACTTTGCATTTATTTATTCGTTTATTAAATTGTATAAAGACTAACCAATATTCTATTTGACAGATATTTTATTTATTTCAAATTTTGCATTATTCGTATACGTATAAAGTGAAATAAATCAAAGTTCTTAGGCTGGATTTCTAGACTTGCTTTCAATACTCAAATGGTTAATGTATTTATTAGGATCTCGTCTCTACGCTAGGCATTCAACTTATATACGTGACAGCGTAGTAAAGTCAGCTACGGGATATATGTTGGAAATGAATTGAGTAAAAATAATTTAATATTGATTAACAGATTGATTAAGGATCATTTAAGATGTTTTACATGAAAAGTTTTGAAAAGCTACATTTAAAAATATCCTCATTGATCATTGATTTTCTTGATATTGGAATATAAATTTCACAATCAATTATATACCATTAATATTTAAATTTACATTCCAATGTTTATTATTACTAATCTTAATTTGGTAAAATCATAATACACGCAAAATTATAAAACTTATTCTGAAATTATATTGCGATTGGACGAATAGTTCACTACTTGAACACAATGACGTTTACAGAACTTTAAAAATCTATACTCAAATATTATCAAGAATAAAATTAGTAAAAATTAATTATTACGTTCAATGTGCACTTAATGCTTGTTCCCAATGTCATTTTTGTAAAAATAATTTTCCAAAATTGATGATAATCATCAGGTGGAATAACAAGAACTGTATACATTATATAACAGGAATATTGTACTCTGAACCAAAATCTCAGTACAGTTTTCCTCGGTGATTAGGGACGTCGCGGTAGTTATATGGGACTGTAAACGGATTTTAACATAACATAATGTAGCCGAGTTAAATAAACTAAACTACTGTCGACTTATCGATAATAATTTACAAATATACGTCACTGACAATTAAGCGAATACCTTGAGAACGTAATGTAAATATTATAAAGGCTCAATTTTTCTATATTTCTTTATAACCTAAATTCTGGCATTAATGTGAAGTATGCAATTGTTTAAACGCACATTACATTTATCAAATGTTTACAAATGCAAACACCAAACGTATAAAGTGCAATAAAACATTTGAGACTCTCGAGTTTTCTGTGTAATGCCAATTACTTACATAAATAATCAAGCCTCTTTACAACGTTCAAACATCCAACTGTCACTTTAATCATCTTCGTATTAAAATTCGAAAGATTTACGCTCAATACTATACATATATATATATATATATATATATATATATATATATATATATATATATATATTAATTTTACTCTACACATGTGCATTCAATCATTATTAAAATACTTCTTTAATATAACCCTTTATTGGTTATCATTAAAGACGATATTCAATAATAATAATAAGAGTAAGGAATTAATTTTCGATATAACGTGAAAAAACATTAGATTAATACGAGGGGTTGTAAATCACGATATAAAATTTATTTAAGATAATTTTTTTAAATGAAACGCCTCGTTTATAAGTGCAAAACTGTGTTTGTAGTGAAATTAAATTGAAGCAAATTACAAATTGGCTAATAATACACATTTATGAAAATTTTGGATATTTTACGAGGCAATTGTGGAAGCGATTGGTAAGTTTTTAAAAGAATAATATTTACTCGTTAAAAATAACTTAAAAACATCTTACATTAGAATATTCAACAAATGCCCTTATTTTTATTATTAATATTTTTTTTTTTTTTTTTTTTTTTTTTTTTTTTATTATTATTAATGTGTATATTTTCAATTCTCCAAGTAAAATTTTTCAAATAAAAAAGTTCAAGATCAATAAGAAATACAATGATCTTGTTATTCTACCAAATAAAAACATTTTACTTTATTGAATTTATGAGTCTATAAAATATATAAATTTATGAGAATAGACACGCAATAAATAAGGGTCCGGGGAGGGTGATAGAATTAATAAAAACTTCATAATATTTAATAATTATAATATGTTTTTTTTTTTTATTTATAATATATGATCTTTCTAATAGTCCTTTTTGACAATTAGAATACACAGTGTCGACTGGATCGATATATCGATATCCGAATAGTATTTCGGAAATACTATTTATTTGATCGACGGCCCAATGGAAGTCTGACTGTGACGGACAATATATTTTACTTTTTTAGAATATATTGATTGAGAATTCAATGAACTCGATCATTAATGACTTACTCAATAGGAAACATTCTGTTATTTTCCGTTCATGTTCTTTGCATCTTTATTCCTCGAGATATGGATATTCAGTTTCTATTAAGATTCTGATCTCCTTCTTCTTGTACGTAAAAAAGGGTTCTTGATGGTTTCTCGTAAATTTTTTATGGATCGTACAGATTGTATTGTACTGTACTCTGTTGTCTAGATGTCCATAAATTTGAAATTCATAGTTCGTGCACGAGTATTTGTATTCGTCAGCCCCGATCACCAATATTTAAGATTTGTCAAATTGCTCAATTAGCCCAAGAGAAGTAAATGCTTAGTTAATTGTTATCTACCTTTATCGAAGGAAAGATACAGATGTTTAATAATAATGACGAGACTCATCAATTAGTTGTACTTTGGCACAGATTACGCTATTGCGCGGCAAAAAGTAAACCAGATATTTTAATTTTTGCTTTGACGATGGCTAAATTGCCTGTCGGGCTCGTTAATCCTGCAAATTATTAGTTCGCGTGCGTTTGTCAATTTATTTATTCTTGCGTTTCGTATTAAACGTGTTGCAAAAACCAAGATTCCGACAAACAACATAAGCTTCGCAAAAACGGTAAATGCATAAAATAGGGAGAAAATAAAGATATGCAATGGAATATCCTCGGTGCACGGCAACCTCTTCAATAAATAAATCGAGTAATTAAATAATATTTTATTAATTACAATAATTACATTTTTATTGTATATTTCTATGTATTACTTTTTTGCCTTCGTTTTTCGTTTTTTAACGTGTTTTTTAATCTTTGCTTTACGATCTTCTGATTTCTTATTCTTTAATATTTTCTTTCGTATCTGTAATAAAATTAATGCATGTATTTATAGTTTATTCGTTATTTAAATGTCAACTAAAAATTAAAAATTTAAATAAATTAAAATTTTCATGGTTACGTGACTAATGAAAATGCGATGTCATAATGAAATTTTCTTTAAACAGGGTTTAAATAAGGGACAACAAAATTAAAATATTAACAATTACAAAATAGAAATTGATAAACATGAGAAATTATATGTCACATAAAAATCAGACTTACAAAATTTCCATAAATTTCATAAAATTCCTTTATTTATGCTATTGAGCTTTAAAATAATTATTAATAATACGTATTTTTAAAATACCTTTCGTTCCTCGGTTGTCTCATTTTTAGGACGAGCCGAATTTACAAATTTGGATTCCTTTTCACTTTCTTCTTCAGATCCATCGCTATCTGTATCATCAAAACTACTATCATCTGAACTCTCATCGCTTGCAACTTGGTTACTTTCTTTTTTTTTAACTTTACTTTCCTCATTCTGGGATTCATTATATAAAATCTCAGGTATTAAAGCTGGTTTTGACAAATCTGCTTTTAAACCAATTAATGTTTTGTAAATAAGATTTCCTTTACCAGATTTTGCAAGTTGAATATCTCTTTCAATATCTATTACCTAAACAATAATATATGCTATCTGTATTCATATTATGTTGTAAAGAAACTAAATTTTTTTTTTTTATTTGTTTCAATATGAATGTTATCATTTATTATACCTCTGTTAATCTTTGAGGTATGTAGATATTTTTAAAGACTTCTTCCTCGATTTGCTGTTCAGGTTCCATTTTTGTTGGCTTATTTTCCATTATTTTTGACATTTTATCAAGATATGTATGCATATTTTTTTCATTTATTGTTGGATCAGTTATAAAGTCAAATAGAGCTTTCATAGACATTACAGCAACTTTATTTTTTTTAAAGAAATCTAGAATCGTAAGAGGGTGAGATATTTATGCAAATTCTATTTTATAAAGCTTTCTGCAAACTATGTAAAAGTATATTATTTATTTGCAGAAGAGTTTAAAAATTGAAATTATTTTTTAATCTTAAATTAAATAAAATACTTTTGTTACGAGGCCGTGCTTTGTCGCATCATTTTTAAGAGTGAAAAGTACTTGGACGTTAATTATAAATACTCTATATAGTAAAGTTTTTAAATAAAATTAGTTTTATATTAGTTTTATAAATAGTAAGAAAAAACAAATGCAAAAAAATAGGTCATTAACGCTTCTAAAATACTTTAACGTATACAGTATACTTTTAATTATTGCATTTTTAATAACATATTTGTTAAAATATTTAATATAATAATATATTCTATATTATATAATACATCTATTATCTATTTGTTAAAAGAATTATTATTGTAAAACAGAATTTCAGTTTAAAATTTAAAAAAATATAAACTATACTAAAATTTTTTTAATGTAAACATAATATTGTAAAATATAATACTATTTTATTTCAGAACAGAGTTTAATTATTATTTATATTATTTATAATAGTCTGCATTAGTAAAAAAAATTAAATTAGTTAATACGTTTACCTGTTATGTTAGTACAGTCTGTCCTTAAAAATTCTAACGCCATGGGATGATCATGTTCGACGGATTGCGATACGTCAATTATAACGAGAGATTCTTCGTGATAAAGTATATTATATTCACTTAAATCAGCATGAACTAATTTACATTTGTTGTAAAGCTTCCACATGATTTCAATACATTCTCTGTAGAGTCGTCTTGGTTGAGAAGATACAAGGAGAGCGTCCTTTAGTTTTGGCGATGGCCAGCCTTTTACACCAATAAAATCCATTAATAAAACATGACTTTTTAACATTATTGGTTTAGGTGCTTTAATTCCTGCTTGTTGTAAGCGATTAAGATTTCGCATTTCTTTTTCTGCCCAAGTACGTACCATTTTTCTTGGATTACTACGACAATAACCGTGTCGAAAACGAAATTCTCCAGTAACATATTTGTCTCTATCTTTGAAAACTAATATAGACGTTTTATAAATTTTTATAGCAAATTCAATACCGGTAGTGGATCTGGCATGATATACATTAGCCTCTTTACCCGTAGAAATACAACCATTGATTTCATTTATAATTCCTTTATTTAACATTTTAAATAGAATTATTCTAGTTCTTGGATCCATAACCTGTTCTACGGTGGCTCGATCGCTTTTGTCTTTTATACGTATTTTATTATTTTCCATACTTCTAGTTTTTTCATTTAGAATATTTGTTGCGGTTTGAGATAATGTTGGACCTTCGTAATCTGTTATATTTACTTTATTGGCATACCTTCTAAAAAGTTTATCCGATGGTTGAAAATTAGTAAGTTTGGATGAAGTTCCTTGGCAGTTCTTAGTATGTACATTTGCTTTAAATCTAAATTTATGCATGTCACTTTCATCATCCAATATATAATCATCATATTCATTATCAATCATATCATCATCTGCATCCTCATTTATATTTAGTTTATTTAATTTTTCACATAAAGCGGAACGAAAAATAGGTTCGCCTTTTAAAGGAATTGGTCTGCTACAAAGAAAAATAATACTTAGTAATGCATTAATTATTAATTGTTGATAAATATACCAATAAGCAAATATAAGTAATATATAAAAATATATAATATAATATTGTTGAATCCAATACAATTGAATTTGAAAATAATGAATAAAAAATTAATAATAATTAAATTATAAATAATTAAAATATTGTAAAATTAATTAAACAAATCCCACCAAAATAATTATTTGAAGTTTAATCATATTTCATTCAAGATATAAACATATTAACAATTAAATAAATAAAATTGTGTAATCGTATAATTAGCGTGTATATCGTCGACTAACAAGGTTAAAAATCATTTTATATATTTTACTAATTATAAACAAGTACTTGATACACTTACCTAACATCGTTTTCATCGGCATCGCTATATTGACCTTCTTCGTCTCCTTCCATTTATTCATTTATTGTTTGTATATAATATTAAGAATAAAATTTTTTCAGTCGCTTTCGCTCAGTTTACTAGCAGAAAATAAATTTGAGGTTAAGATTCACTTGACCATAACGTAAATAATTAAATAAGACAGAACCTTATATGTATTTCATATTATTCCTCTCATTTTTCACATTAACAAATATTTCCGCTTTTCAAAAATCTATGCTCATCTAATGGAATTTTCTATTTATCATCTAATTTTCATCAACTATTTCTATTTCCCTATCTTTCTTTCATTCGTTGGTTTCATCTATCTTTCATTCTTTATTCCTTATTTTATCTTTTTCTTTCTCTCTCTCTCTCTCTCTCTATATATATATATATATATATATATATATATATATATATATATATATATCTCATTCAAATAACAAACTACAGATTCTTTGTCTCTTTACTATGTACGTATACATAGTATGAATTTATCCTTCTTTCTTTTATTCGCATGTAATAAGGATTATTATAAAGTAACAAATTAAATATCAAAATTTCTGCTAATCATAATAAAATACTTCCCAAAATATTAATAGATGGATTTAAAAATAAAAAAGGTCTTTTATTTTTAAATCGAATTTTTCTTTAATTCAACATGAGAATACATTAACATTAATATTATAATTTTATATCAGCTTATAAACGAATTGTTTAATAATTTTCTTTAAATTAATTAATACTCAAAAATAAAAGTTTATTTATTCAAATAATTTTTAAATAAGAATATTAACAATTTTATCATTTTTATAATAATTCATATGGTATTTATTACTATTTTCGTTCCTATTACGTAAAGTTTTATAATTTAAGTTATTATTATTTACAATGTCATTTAATAGTATGTTTATAACTGTTGAATTATACAATGAATAAATAAACAAAAGCTAAATTGGCATTTATGCGAAAGTAGTAAGAAAAATGTAGCTTTTTTATCATTTCTAGATAGTGAGAGAAAAGGTAGCATTTTAATTATAACGGATGATCTAAATGAAATTAATTCTTTAGATTTAGGTTATTATAATAAAAATTTATTAACAGAAAATTACCGACATACGAAATAATATTAGAAATGTAGATCGAATTTTAGTACGACTGTCTTTAAAAGAAGAAA
>NW_011948413.1:13823946-13832013 GCF_000503995.2 Ceratosolen solmsi marchali
TAGGGAAAATCTTCGGAAGGTACGGAACTGCTTTAAAAATTCCGAATGAGAAATAAAATCTTTTATGTGAAATAATTCGATATATTTTCTTAATTATCAAAGTACGTTTAATAATATTACTTAATCAAATTAACGCAAGATCAATTAAAGTTCAATAAATAATTGAGTTATTTTTACCCTAAAAAGATCGATAATGAATCGAATTTATTGATCATTCTATTAATAAAAACTAAGAGATCATGTCGAATAATAAGTATAAAAACTTCATGAAATATATGTCGATAAATTGATATTGTATTTAACTCTTATAGATTTTCCTATTATCAATTAGTTGTTATATTATCTTTTATTATAAATTATAAATTATAAATTACCTACGAAAATCCAGAGTTGATTATCATAAAACGCGTTACAATATTATTTCAGATAGCCCGGTGCTACATACAAATAACTTGTTAAACCCGATAAAATTATTTCAATCAAATAAATCTTAATCAATGAAATTAATGTGATAACAATTTTCAATATTTTCCTAAATTATTATTATTATTATTATTTATTTATTTATTTTTTTTTTTAATTTATAGTTAGAAATAAATCTAATTTCTATTTAGTATTTATTAAATCATTGTTATAAAGACAAACATGTATAAATTTTGTAAATAATACGATATTAATAATAATAAATTCTTTGTCAAATTAATATACCAGTGAATTTCACTAGATATTGAAATGAACTTTAAGCTTTAGATTTCATTTCTGTTTGTTTTGGTTCTACAATTTTACCGAATAAAGGTAAACATATTTGCATAAACACACTTATATAAAATATCATTACAATAAATGTGAAGATTAGTAAAATGTAATACATAAGCAATGTCCAAATGAAACTAGATGTAAACGTTAACTGTATTAGAAAGTATCTTCTAGCGAATGACTTTAGTTAATGTTCGTCATTTGTAAATGGCATAAAACGTTTGTTATCAGTCATAGAAATTATTATATTGTTTATTTTTTATAAGAAATTTTTCATGATCTCGTACATGTAATGCTTGCCTAATTGTTTTACCATAAAGACGTTGTGGCCAAAATAGACAATCCTTCTGACATATTTTACTTTACAAAAAAAAAGTATTCCAAATATATTCTGTT
The DNA here is from genome assembly GCF_000503995.2 of Ceratosolen solmsi marchali. Lineage (NCBI taxonomy): Eukaryota > Metazoa > Arthropoda > Insecta > Hymenoptera > Agaonidae > Ceratosolen > Ceratosolen solmsi. The sequence goes on from NW_011948413.1 coordinate 13,825,099, forward strand.
ATTATTGTGTAATAAGTCTTGTCTTAAACTACACGTTTCAAATAAATTCCGGAGAATACATTTAACTGCATCAATATTCCCTTCACGAATGGACATCAAATTAGTAGATAATCGGGCTCTATGTAGTTTTAATTAATTTATTTTTCATTTATAAATATAATTTGTACTAAATTAAGATGATGAACTATATAGTGCAATAATTCCCGAAGCTTTCAGACAAAACTTTTTTTTTTATGTCTAAATATAACTTTTAGGACAAAAAAATAGGCGAATTACGTAGTAATCCAATTTAATGCGCATGCGTTCTATAATGAAGATCCCTTCTGCTTCCTTGTAAACTGAAGTGTATAACATTCAGATATGTTTAAGATAAATTTAAACCAAATTTTGAAAAAATGCAAGTAGGTTGATGATATTTGAATTTAGGTTCATAATATGCCTTATTATCATTATTCTTTTTCTCTCTTTTTTTTCATTTTTTTTTCTTTTTTTCTTTTTTTATAAGATGCTGATGAGCTTATTTACGTGGTGTTACACCAAAGCACCAACATCGCTCCAGAGACAGGTAAAGCTCAACGTGGCAACATTGCGTTCTTCATTTATCTTGGGTCGCATGTTGTGGTTCTTCGACGCTTTTGAGTACCAACGGTAAGTTTTTATTGTTCTTTTTGGCAGTATAATGTTAAATTGTTTTATTGGTCTTAGTTGTTTTATTAGCGGCTTTGGTTTAACAATGCCAAATATTAATTCTAAAGAAATAAGGAGGAAATTTAACAAAAAATAAAATCTTAAGTCTCCGTTGTTTTTCAATTTAAGATCGATTACGTTTTTTATTGAATATGTTAATTATTGAAATCAATTCCTATTAATTGATTCATATTTGCGATGAATTATAAATTAATTATGAATGTTTATGTTTATATTTAATTGAAGTTATTTTCGTTTTCTGGGTTAGGATTATGCGTGTTAAGTTAAATCATACAATTTGTCGGCCATGTTGATGAATTGGTTTTCAACCGTTGTTTGAAATCTAGTATCATACAAATTCCAGTACAATAATTTTCGATAGTTTAATATTAAAAAAAAAAAAAAAAAACTTTAATGCTATAAAAACATTAACATTTTATAAATAATGTATTTATTTATTGAAATTCTGAAAATTATGCATATGTGTGCATGTATTTACACTTGTAATACATAATCTATGAATGGTAAAAATCCCAAAGCTGATAAACCTGATCGCTATAACCTAATAAATAATCTATAAATATAAGTTAAACTTATAACTACTTAAATATTCGAAGTCCTTCTTTAACTTCGTGTTAAAATTAAGTAATTTTTTTTTTTTTTTTTTTTTTATTTTAATCAACTATACTATTTGACTAATCGGATAATTTTATTTTACTATGTGAATTCAATATTTTCATTTTAGTATAAGTTTAATTAACAAAAACTTAAAAATGAAAATAACCCATTAGTTGCGCATGAAATATCTAATGTGTAATTTCTCATTACTATTAAGTAAAATTAAACTTGAAACATTTCTTTTTTAAATATGAATATTTTCGGTATACTAAATATTGTCGGTTTTTTTTTTGTAAACTTATTTTCAATGCTACAACACTTTAACCATACTAATATTACTCGTTTTCGGAACAAAGTCCTGATATGTTAAACCTAAGAAATCAAAAATAGGGAATACAATGCGTATACTTGCATCATTTATAAAATTATATTTCCGTGAATAAGCCAATTACAATTCTGTAATTCAATTACCCACAACATATTATATTATAGTAATTTTTGTTAATATTATTGTTCATGTTAATATTAATATTAAATAACATTAGGTTTATACTAGGTAGTAATGAACGTATTTTTTTCATCGATCTCTATTATTGACTTTCTATCGAAAAAAAACATAACTGTTTTTTAAACCAAATTCTAGACATTCGTTTTATCGATTGTTATTGTTATACCAATTTTGAGAAATGAATTGCAATATAAAACCATTTTTAATATACATTGTTTTAACAGTCACTCTAAACATAATATTGTTCACTCCCTACCAAATAGTTGACATTTTTCATTGTTGTATATTTGCAAAGCTTAATTTATTATTTTGTTCGATCTATTATTGAAATAATTTTTCATTTATTCTCAAAAATGAAATCACTACGAGTGGGCATGTTCCCTAAAACAAAAGTGTTGTTCAGATATTCATATTCTTACTTATATTTGTTAACCGGTTATATACCCTATTTTATACTAAATTAATGATGAATATTATAAATTGACTGGATTCCTTGGAAATTAAATTTAAAATCCGTCGATTCGATTCCCGATGCAGGTTATTTTAAGAGAACAAGTCAGTCTTAAGAAACTGCGATGTTAGTTTAAAAAATTAAGAATCATAAAATTCGTTTATATATAACTATATATACTTTTCTCATATGTATGAGTATGAGGTAGGTCAGAAAACATGTAGTATTTGGCTGTGCTGTTAGTCAAGGTGAGGCGAATGGTTGCCAGTCATCTTGGAACATTCTACTCACACAAAGCAGTTTGTGTCAGTCAACGTATGCTGACGAAGTAGTATGATCCAAAATGGCTGCCCCCCCCCCCACTCTTTTTTCTTATGATTAAAGATAATTTTCTTTTGCCCTTTCGTCGAATAAAAAAAATCGTATATTCTATAATAAAAAAAAAAAAAAAAAAAAAAAAAAAAAAAAAAATTGGTTTTCATATAGAGTTTTCTAGTTTAAATATAATGAAAGTATAACAAGAAGTAACGTTGAGTATTATTTTTATCTCATTTAAATTTTACACATCCATCCATAGATATTTTAATACATTATAACCACTGATACTTTTAAAAATTTTAACAAAATTATAATTTTTTAAATATTTAAAGTCTTTCGGAATCTGCATTTACAAGTATTACATCATTTCGTAAACACGTACTTTAGCCGAAAATATAAACAAATGTTATAAATTAACAAAAAAATTCAATTATAAAGTTATCTTGACTATTTTTGTTTTTGCTGGCCTCACTACTATTTCACATAAGTGAAATAAATAAAATTTACATAACGAAGTAAAGTTGAATTGAATATTTTTTATTTTAGAATAAATTTCTTGTATATGGATTTTTAACGAGTTAACCGTATACTTGATTCATAAGTTTTAAGTATGTTTTGCCGACGTTCGTAATTCTATATCATACTTGAGTATGTTTATAGTATGAGAATCGAAATTCTTCGAAAGGACTGTATGCTTTATAAAATAATATTAAATAAATATTCGATACATTATTTCTCTCTCTCTCTCTCTCTCTCTCTCTTTCTGTGTATTGATGCACGTGTGCTTGCATGCGTGCGTGCGTATGCGGGCGTATATACATATTGCTATTATGCAGAGTATTATTAATAAGTCATTTAATTTATTTGTACTTTATCGTAAATCAATTAAATTCGTGTATAGTGTCATATATATATATATATATATGAAGTACAGATGGCGCTTGTGATTCATTCATTAAAATAAATAAATTATTAAAAGTGATTATTAGGATTATTAGTTTAATATGAATGGACATATACCAAAAAATCTTATTTAGATGATTTTTTTATGAATCACTTAATAGTTCAAAATTCAGAATAATAAAATAAAAAGGTTATTCTTTATATATATATATATATATATATATATATATATATAAGCGCCATCTACAATTGACTGGAATCATTATTGAAGTAATCTAATCAAACTGTATTATATACTTTGAAATCTGAAATGTCAATATTTAACACTATTACGTGTAGGGTCTAATTAAGAATGATTAAAAAAAAAAAAAAAAAAATGTTCTATAAAAGAATTTTATATTGCTTATATAAGTTGCAAATAACAGAAATATAAAATATATTTGTTTTATATAACTCTTATTAATTCATTTTCGTGAAATAATTATACTTTTCCCCATCAGCTACTCATGAAGTTAATCTAATAATGCAATAATTAACTTATTTAAATTACGTAAATGACACGTAGGAAAATGTATTTTAAATAAATTATGACTAACCTAAAGAATTACATAAATATATTAAAAATCTTCTAGTCAATAATTCTTAATTGTGTAACTACTAATACTGGTTGAACCACGAAGTTTCTCAACATAACAAAATGAATACATAACAAATACAATAAAAAGAATATGTAAAATTATGTAAAAAAAAAATCGATTTCACATGTTTTCTTTCAGTTAAGTTTTTTTGTTTTTGTTTTTGATTTCTGTGTTAAAGAAATGATATTCGATGTCTCTAAAGGTTTAAAAAAATATGATAAAAACTATTTACCAATATAATAATATTGATAATATATATGTAAAAGAAATATCAGTAATTAAATACTAAGAATAAGTTTCACTTTTAGAAAAAATCGTTTGAAAGAAACATTTTTTTTTTTTTTAATGCTTAATAATGAAAAGACGTTTAATATCGATTAAGGATTTATTTATTAATAATCTAAGAATTTCAAACAATAACGACAACATTTATTCCCGTACAAAAACTATAGCCATTCTTCTCGTATTATATGATTAACCAATACAAATGAATATTTAACGAACATAAAATACAATATTTGTAGTAACTAATCGTTATTGATTTAATTAAAATGGTAAATAATTGTTTTGTGTGCTTCCGCATGCGTATGTGTGTACTTCGATGGATGAAATTTTTTCTTTCAATTTACTATTATACAATATATATATATATATATATATATATATATATATATATATATATATACACATACATATATACATATATATACACACACAGTACACTACTACATGACAGCATTTTAAATGAAGAGTCTTTAAATCAACGACTTTATCGAATATTAATTGCACAAACACACTATGTGCATATTCACGCGTGTGGGCCCAGACACATGTACTTACAAAAACAAAGCTTCAAGTTTTTCACACAAGCATTTATATATTATTCGTTTATAAATTAATCTCTTGTCGATTATAAGAAATGACCATAAATGAAAGCATACTACATAAATTATTTCTCCTGGCTTATAAGTAGTTCTCGTAAATGATTTGTATTATTTATTTACTAATGTAGGGATGCTTTTATTAATTTTTTCTTCTCAAACGAGTAAGCGAGTTATCGTGTTGTAATAATAGCTGAAAAGTAACATCAATCGAGTATTTGTTAATCGTTTGGTAAGCAAGACCCGTTGCGGGCCTTAGTTGCAGTCTAGAGCCCAGTTGCGCAGTTTCTCCTAACACTTCCATTGGTCGCACCAGTGAGTCTGCGTGCATCGTATTTTCAGTACGTCAATACCGAGTCAGACAGGATAATTTTACCAACATCAGAACCGTTATTAGGCCCAGAAATTTTGCATATCAAAATGCCGTGTGATATAAATGTTTTCGTAGATTTTCCTTCGTTAAATATTAAAGATCTAACGCAATTAAGTGACGGCTGCTTTACCGTATATCCGTCTAATAAACTTATTTAAGATATTTGATTTATTAGAGTAAATGCGACTATATCTCAGAGACGATTATTATAATTTATTATTTTGATTAATTTTGTATGATTAGTGAAGAACGAGAAAGAATGCGGAATCGATGAAGTTAAACTCTGGTTTGCCGATAAGTTTGTAGCCCCACCATATGGAATATTCATTATTACATTTATTTGTAATATTTTGTGCATAGGATTCGTAACAATTTGTGATTATTTAAGAGAAATTGATAGCCAAACTAAAATGGTACTTGAATTGAAGTCGCAGATAATTTATAAATATGAAAGTGTATTCTAACCGACGGTGTAGAAGTTTGAAGATCACGACGAACCATTGATGTGTGAACCAATAATAGTAAACTAATGTTTAGCTCGCAACTTCATTATATACATTTTAATCGCAGCTTCATTATATACATTTTAAACGAAATATCCATTAATTTTTATTATTTATGTAGGTTTTGTCAAACACCCGTATTAATCAGTTTAACCAAGCGTTTTTTTGTTTATGAAACGAATCCGATTTCTCATTGTATGACATTGACATCGGTTTGGACATAACTCGAGTCAATTTACTATGATTAATTTTATCTAGTTAATCACACTTTTACAATAACAATTGTTACATCAATATTCGGACTTTTAGTTTACTTTATTAAGTTTTAGCAAATATATTAAAGGTTATTAATACTATATATTAGTATTTTAACTCGTTTAAGAAATGTAATTGACTAATACCTACTTTATAATCTTTGCAGCGTTTTTCACTGTAACTTGTTGCAACAAGGAATACCTACTGATAGTACTAGAAACAACTTAATCATTCGGTAATTTTGAACATAAACTTTGTATTAACATCTTGTCGATGTGTTCTAAATGCTGTGTTTTATTAATTAGAAGAAGTATTTTCCATTATAACTTGAAGATCAAACATTTTATACGTCATGTAACCGATTATATTAGCCTGTAGGTTCAGTCGTTTCACATTCGTAAATTCATTGGACATTGGAGTGAATGAGCAGTATTGACAAATAGTACTCAGTGGTACTCAAATTACAACAGAATGAACGAAAGAAAGAAAAAAAATAACTGTCGTTTACCCTCTCTTCAAATATCAAAAGATCGTTAAGAGATCGAAACGGATCTCGGCCATTTTGACTCGCATGAGTATCGTGTGGCTTCGGAAGTCTTCGGCATTGTCGAATGCCTCGATGCCGGTGGGGCCTAGAAACTTTACAGCGCAGGTTTTGCTGGTACATACGCGCTAACACCAATGGCGCTTTCCCCGGTTCGCTCACCCTCTTCTCTTCCCCACCACGTCCCGCTAATACCCCCCCCCCCCCCCCCGTTCCCCCCCCCCCCCCTCTCCCCC
>NW_011948413.1:13832139-13885219 GCF_000503995.2 Ceratosolen solmsi marchali
CCACCCCCCCCCCCCCCCGCTACGTTCCACGCGCGCGCTCTCTCACGCTCTCTCTCTCTTTCTCTCGCTCACTCACTCGTGAGCGACTATCGAGTAGCGTAGAAGCGAGAGAACGTGAGCGTGCGCACCTCAGCGGGAAGAAAGACAGAGATAGAGCTTACGAGCCGCCAGTTTACTTGTGCTGGCTCAACACTTGGCGCACTCTTCTCTAGTCCACGCGCGCCATTGCATCCGCCCGTGTGCGTCTTCTCCGCGCGGCACTTATTCTCAATACGCTCGAGTGCAAGAGAGACGGAGTGCTACAAGCCCGCACTCACAACACATGCACACGTGTACATACCGATGTTGCGTATTTACTGCATAATCCGTAAAGTAACTCATCGAGTGTATCCAGGAATCGTAGGATAAATAAACAAAATTGAATACATTTTCCGTATATCGCGAGCAAAATTTAAGCGTGCACGCGGTTTACAGTGTACAGACGAGTCGCGTTTAGAGTTGAGTTTCATCTATCAATGGATGAGGGCTGGAGGAAGTCACAAAGGTTCCTACCGATTGTACCAGCTGATAGAATCGAATGCTGAGCAAGGATTGGCCATATAACCAGTAGGCTATTGCTTTGGTAGGATAGTTATTCTAACATAATATTTACTCCTAAATGTAGAACTTTATTCAGTTAGGTTTTGTACGACTTTGTGAAGTTAGCCGCAAAAGCGTAAAACTAAGTTCGTTTTTGGAGTTGACTTAACCAATTATTGATGATGTTGAGCTCTGTTAGATTCTCTAATAATCTGAACTAATAATCAAATAGTTAATAAGTATTTAATTATAAATTACATATTAATAGAAATGTCTCTTAATTATGTATAATCCGTGTAAATGTAGAATGGAATATAATGCTATTAAATATTAATATTTGCTGTAATAAATTATTCCATTGTAATAATATTCTATCGACTTTAAGTACATATTTTGATGAAAAATTGCAATTGTAATATAAATACGATTGCAGGTTTATTCGTGTTTAGTCCCCTGTATGTGAAGTAGTTGGGATGTGGGATAAACGAGTGTTATTTCAGGAACCCCGACCTTTGTCGACGAAGCGCCCTCTGCATATACACGACCTAATCTTATTCTGATAAAACTATCGTTTTTATTATAAGAACATTTATGTTATTGTTATTTAATTTCTCTTTTTAATAATCGTTGAATTTTTTGAAATTTTATCATTAGTGTATTCAATTTTACCACTTGACCTTGACTTATAATGAGTGTATTAACCCTTCGTTCGCAAACAATCGGTAGCAACTGACTATAATTGGATCACTACCGATCATTCTTGCAAGATGTCAATAAATAATATTTAGATCCGCATTTTACAGCTATAACTTTGTTGTGCCAAGGAATCATGAATTTTACTATTAATTAATCGCTAAATATACACAAAATTAAAAATTAAATAGTGCATGAAAAATCGATAAGAATTGTCAATGTCAATTTAATAATTTACCATAAATACTTTTCATTTATTTTGAAATATTCTAAAACTAGTAGGGTATATAATATGGACTAGTATAACTACTAAATGTATAGTACTTTTTTCTTCCGAGTTGTACTTTAAATTGAATTATATATATACATTATTTTCTTATATTTTTCGTCCGTTAGTTAATAGATTATGGATTTATAAAAATTTATCTCTCATATATGACTTAATTTTCAATTTCATAAGTAAGTTATGTTTTATATAATCAGCGTTATGCTATATAGTTAAATGCGCTTATTTCTAAATCAGTTTCTAGTCACTTAAGTTTTACTTTTTTGTTGGCCCCGCCCTTCTCCCCATCATAAAGTTAGTTTGACGCACAGTGACCTCTTGAGTACTACTTGAGTACGAAAGATATACCTATGGAAATATTCAATTTAGTCTTTCAACAAAACCTTAATTTTACTTTTATAATTGGTAATTATTGTATTACAAATGTGCATGTTAAAGAATCAAAATCTATGGAAGATTTGATGTAACTACACTTCAGTATAATATCTTAATTTATATTAAAAAATAACTTGGATTTTGAATATATCTTTCATATTCTATTGAATGAATATGCTCAATTTTGTATCAGAGAGTAATATTTTTTTAATAGTTTTTTAAAAACTAAACTGACAAATGTATATAAATTTATTATTTGTTATCAGTGTTAAGAAGCTTACGTTAAACTGGCGTCTTATACAATATACATCTATTATGAGCGTAAACGACCTTTTATTACTTTAATGACATTTTCAATCTATGTTAAAACACATAGAATAAATAATCATTAATAATCTATCTATATATAATATATATTCCTTATATATATAGTGTATAATATAAAATAGTCGCTGTCAAATATTTAAAATGTTTTAAACGGTTATATTGAAAAACCAGGTTTAAAACTGAAATAATCATTTAGATGCATAGGAAATTTATGAAACTCAATTGAAGTTTAAATTCAAGATGTCGGTATGCAAAGGAAGGAACGAGGTATATGTACCTACATGTACAGTATATCTGAAGAAATACTTACTCCTCCATTTAATGTCATATTGACTGCACTACGGTTATTTTATCTTCAATATACTGAACTTCAAATTACTTTTATGCAGTGCAGTTATTACAAATTTAGGAACTTTTGAGGAATAAAAAAAATCGTATAACGTCATTGAAGTTAATAGATTTTTCAGCCTATTATATTGTGGATCTTTATAAATCTGTATAAATCTGTATAAAACTGTAAAGTAAGAAGTTATTTTTCACTGGCAACAAAATCTTATACACTGCTAAAAAGATATTAGTGTCAAATTTGATGTATTTCATTAATTTTCATTAGGTTATTGTATACCTTGAGAATTTCATTTTCAAAACTGCATTTTCTTACCAATGATAGAAAACAGTACATAGGTATTGAAAATATAGATTTTTGTATATAAAACGAGTTTTTTCTAATTTTATTTTTATACGAAAAAACATTAAAATATTGATCTTGATGCCTTCATTAAACTTTCTTGTAAAATAAAAAATGTTGAACAACTATTTCACGATAGTTATTGTAGGTATTATAGATCTGTTTAACAACAGTTACTCAATATTTTTTGATTTTGACATATAACTTTGATGAAGGTATGGGAATGAACAATGAATTCATTTTATTAAAAGTGCATGCATAAACTGAGTAATATATGTAGAAATGATCGGAAAGTGGTTTTGTGCAGTAGAATACGATTATGAAATTAAGATTGATATATCAACGCATTTTATTTAAAGAAAATATATTGTTATAAACCTGCGGTTAGTTGCAATCGCAAACTACACTTTGAAAAATAATTTAAGTAATATAATCGATTAGCACAATACGTTAATTTTTTATCCAAAATATTAAAAAACAAAATTTGAAACTATCAAGATTATAAAATGAGTTCGTTACAAGGAAAAGTAAATTTTGTCCATGGGACCTAACGATCACAATATGGCTGCTACCTCCTCATACAGTGTTTTCTCGTATCAAAACGTGTTCGATCATTGCACTGTACGTTGTAAGTGTTGTGTGCCAAACACGAATAACTATTACATTTTTCCATATAAAAATATAATGTTATTAAAATGTTATTAGAAATAAAAGGCCTAGTTGATTGTACATGATGTTCAAAACTCGTTTAATTTAAAAATAAAAATCAATATGTGTAAAGACCTTTGCAATAAGCGAGTCAGCCAAATGCGTGCGTATATATTCAACATTTATACAGGTTGAGTACCGCTGAATTTACGCGCATGCTCCGACGCGTTTACCGTGTTCGCTGTGTTCGCCTTTCCCCCACTATGTGGCGACAGCTCATATTTTCGAGCTTGAAAAAACCGCAATTCTTTTAACATATGAGTTATATGCGTGTGTATGTGTGTATATATATATATATATATATATATATATATATATATATACACACACACACACACATATAACTCATATGTTAAAAGAATTGCGGTTTTTTCAAGCTCGTAAATTTGTATATTATATTCTAATGATTTTAGATTTTTAACTGTTAATTTTTGCATCTTAGCAAATTATGTAATAGAACTTAACATGCACTTATCAGGTTCGATTAATATGATTCTTGAGAGTCCATAATAGCTAAATAGTTAATGAATTTTGGTTTTAACGATAGTTTTTCAACTTCAAAGTTTTGATAAGTTAAAGCGAGTTTTATTAAAAATTCATTATTGTTTTGATTGTACAGAAAAGTATTTTAACCAATTTATTTCAAATTTGAGACAATTTTGGAGTAAAATGATTTAAAATTAATTTTGATAAAATTTAAATTATTGTTTATAATTCTTATGAAGCAGGTATTAGTATTTTTTAAAGTTTAGAGTAGTGTAAATAAATTGCTTATTATATTTTATTGAACCACATTAAAATAGAAAATAATTTGTAGAAGTTTAAAGAAAACATAATTTGAGTTCTTTAATTGAAAATTGTTTCTTTCTCATTAATAATAATGAATAACATAAAATTTATATTTTTAATAATGGACTTCTAATTGTATTTGTTTTTAAATTGACTTAATTACTAGTAATATTAATTGTTAAGCGTTAGTAATTTCATATATGATAAATGGCCATATATTACAGAAAAAGAAAGAAACGAATTTGTTACATATATAAGTTATCTCTTTCATTATTTAATTCAATTATCAAAACATCATCTCAAATTTTATTTAATAATATTTAATATATATATATATATATATATATATATATATATATATATAAATCAACATCATATATTTTAAAGATTTTAATTGAAAAAATTGAATCATCTTTTTATATAATAATTATTAATTCATATTTTATCATAATCCAGTGCTTGAGTACATAATAAGTTTAAATTAATTTTGAATAATATTTATCTTTGTATAAAATGTATTGAACTATATAATGTAAATTATAATTCATTTTATTATATAATGTAAATTACAAAATTTATAAATGCATGGTGTTTTAACCAAAATAATTTTGGTTATTCACAGAATGCGAACTGTTAATATTGAGCGAAACTAATGGAATCGCTGCAACATTTTTGATGCACCTTTTATGACAATGGATGCAGTTACAATTGAAACACTGCCTACTACTAAGTCATTATTAAGTACAAAAGTACCAGAATCAACTGATATTGCAAAGGAAAAAGATGATGACATTTTGTTTATTGATGAAATTGATGAAGATGATGAGATACGTTTAAGACTTTCGGATGATGAGGAAGTTGAACAAGAAAATACTTTAGAACACACTGAAAATCAGGAAGCAAGCTTACAGCTTAAAAAAGATGGTAAGATTTAAAAATTAATAGCATTAAATAAAATGAGCTGGTTAACCAGTTAGTGTAATTCGTTGACAGTTGTTTGACAAATGAATCATTTTCCTGTAAATAACTCATACACATTATACACACAGGCGATGAAATTATAAAAAGATGTATTTACTGGCAGTAAATTTCTTCAATATAGTTATTCTCACATTTATTTATTTATTTATTTTTTGATATTAATTTTTATATGTACATCTAACTAATTTTTATTTAGTTATGAGTTAACCGATCATTTGTGTACATAAATGTAAATTTAGGAACTTGTTGATAATCAAATAAAACTAATTAGGTCTTATTATTAAAGTTTCTAAAAGAGCATTAGATATATTTTTACATTGAGTAAAATCATAAAGTGCAAAAGTAAAATTTACACTTACCTTTAGTATTATTATAATACTGACCTTAGACATTTTTATTATTGAGTTATGTATATAACATATAACATAAATCCTTAATAATGGAAGCTTCTAAATGTACTAGTATTACTTTAGTAATAATTTTGTTTTACTAATGTAATATCATTTACTCTGTTAAAAGTCAACAAAAAGAACAATTTAAGTATATGAAATTTAGTGTAATGAAATTGATATTATTTTCAATAATTCAATAAGTAATGAAATAATATGTAAATAGTCAGAAAAATAATGAAACCTTTTTTCTGTCGAATAAAGTTTGTTCAAAATACTCAATTCTGTATCATTTATAGAGGACATGGACATTAATGAATTTTATATCACTAATTAGAAGCATTTAATATTTATTACTACGTTTCTTTAAAATAACTAAAGATGCAATGCTATATTATTTAAAAATATATTGAAAAATTTAAATTTCAGATTTTTTATTTTGCCATCTTTTCATTTATTAATCCTTTTACATAATTTTTTCATGTTAATTTATCCATCTATTTTCCACAACAGACACTAGATATAAATAAGGATATTTGATTACATAACTATTTGTCAAATAAATTTTCTTTATACTGAAAATTAAAAGAGAAAATGTATTTGCTATATTTCATAATTGTTATTTCAAAAAAAAAAAAAAAAAATTAGTTATACCAAATTTAATGTTTACGACTTTATTGTTTTCCTATTTCATATTTTAAGAATATTAGTATATTATTAGTTTCTCATAAACTTATTGTTGAATAGATGAAAATTACAATATTAAGAATTATTGTCTATATTGGAATTTTTCATATGATTATTAAAATAACTCCTTACTTCTTTTTTTTTTCTTTTTTCTTTTTTTTCTTCTTTTTTTTTTTTAATAACAATAAGTCATTTTAATCAATTATGATTTTTTATGTTAACAGATCTCGAATTTGATGTACATGTTGCTGTTACTCCTAAGGAAGCAACAAAATCTCATCAAGAGTTAATAATTCGGCAAGACTTACCCGAAACGAATACTGTTGCTTTGATTAAGAATCAAAACATACAAAATAGTTCAAAGAAAAAGTTTTCAAATGAAAGTTGTAATGTAAATGACGAAGAATCAACAATGAGTGGAAGTGAAAAAGCACCACCGTTAACGCAAAATTCTCGCAAGTTTTGGTCTAATAATTTTGATAAAAGATGGAAAGGAATAAATTCACCTAGAGGTCGACAAAATTTTTCTCATCGAAATTCTAATGATTGGTACAATCAACAGTATCAAGAAAAAGACAAATTTAACAACAGAAATAATTTTAATCATCATAACAATCATTTTAATAAATTACGGCATAATATACGAGGAAATTATAACAATAAATCTGGAGGAAATCGTAATAAAGATATACAAAAGGACGAGGCGGAAGAATCATTGAAATCGAAACATAATATACGTACTTTAGAAAACACTAACGATAAAAAGCATTCGATACAGGAAAACGGCATTTCTAATAATGCTCAGTCAAAAAAAAAAGATTCGTCTATTCAGAATTCTAGTATGAAAATGAATGATAAAGAAAGTAAGGTCGCAGAAACAGATTTAAATCCAAAAAAGAATGCACAAAATTCTAACGAAGACGCATCGTGTAATGTTAAAACACACAATGAAAATGATAATAATAGTAATATTGGTATTTTAGTTGATAATGAAATGAAAAATAATGAAAATACAATGGATAATATATTAAATGACAATGAGAATTTATCCGTAACCAAAGACTGTGATGTGTCGATGATTGAATGTGAAAAAGAAAACTGTGAGTCTAAATCAGAAGAAATTAAAAAAAGGAAGGCGAATAAGTGTAATTCCGATATGGCGGACAAGACAACAAATAGTGACACAAACTCTGCATCCAATGATGTGGAATTTGAATCTAAACAAAATTCTGTAGAAAAATATAGTGAGTTATCTAGTGATATACAAATTATAAAAATAGCATCACACGATGAAAATCTTTTAGAAAACAAATCAGAAATTGAAATGGAAATTGATAATAGTAACGAAGATTTATCTACCCATACTGATAAAGATAGTAATAGTGATCAAATCAGGGAATGTGACAATGCCAAAGACATTGTTTTAGAATTAAGTGAGAATAATAATAAGAGTTTAAGTGAAAAATTTGATGCAGAGCAGCAAGCTGATAATATAAATGTATTTAATGATAAAGAATCAAGTGAGGCTGTTGAGACGAATGAAAATACAAATCATTCTTTAGATGATAAATCAATTAGTCAAATGGAAACTTCCGAAATTGAACAAACTGATAGTAAAGAAATTCAAACAACAAATAGTGAAGAAGATAGTAAAATTTTAAATGAAAACATTGAGACTGAATCTTCTTCCATTTTAATATCTTGTATAGATGTGAAGGATTCTGACGCAAATGACATTGATAAAAATGAAAAAAAAAACGAAGAAATATGTTTGTTGGAGAACGATAAAATCAATAGCGATGTAAAAAAGGAAACCGAAGCCGGCAAAATTAAACAAATTTCTAAAAAATCAAAAGATGCTACAGTTATAGAAGGAGAAGAGAAATTAAATTCTACCGGGTCCAATGAGCAAGAAAAACTCAGTGGTCCTATCGAAGAAGTCGACTTGGTTGACGATGAATCAGAAATGGCTGTAGCCGTTATTTCCAACGATATTCAATCGGACACCTTAAAAAACAAAGACGACGTTACAAGCACTACTACAACGGTTAATAAAGACACATCGCAAATAGTTCCTATTAGTAACGAGGATGGCAATAAAGTTGAAGAAAGTAATAAGGATGGACGTGCGGTAGTTCACAAAAGACGACGTAGGAAAAGACTTAGTAACGTTGCTTATTTAGAAATTGCATCAAATGAAATTCAAACAGGTAAATAATACAGTAAATATTTATTAGAAAATATGATTTGCAAATCATGCTTCTTTTAATAATTATAATTAAGAAATAAGATATTGCGGGCACTTGTGTCGTAATAAAAATAAAATTTTTACTACTTTTTTTAATGAAATATTCACTTAGATAATACAATTTCAACGTTTCCATAGTTTTGCATCAATAGTTTAAAAGTAATCAAGTAAATATATTATTAGTTTAAAAATTCACGCAATTGTTTGTATATAAGAAATTTAATTTTAATCATATATAAATTTCATATTTTTTATGAGGGTTTTAATTATTTAGAATTTTTTTTTTTTCTTTTTTAATTTCTTTAATTTCTTGACGATTTTTTCCAATGAACGTGAAAGTATTTTGCCATTAGGTTCTTTGATAAAATTTCGTTTCTACATATAGCATACAATAAGAATATTTATTTTCATTAAATATGTAAACGATAATATGTAAAGTTTCATTTTTATTTTAAATCACTTCACTTTACCTTTTTAATACTTCTTCGATCAAATTTTTACAAATTTATTTGACTTCCTTCAACAAATCTTATGCTATAATCATATAATCATAATATCAAGTACTCGTTTTTATGATAACCCGATGATAAAAGTACGAGGAGTCAATTTTTATCGTATACTTTCTGTAATTTAATTTTCTATCAATAAATCAATAAATTTTCATAAATTAAAAAAAATGATTACACCTTTTAATCATTAGTTATTTTAGAATTTACTACTGCATAAGTATTGTAAAGCAATATGTTGACTGACGTAATTTGGAAGTAAATATTAAATTAATAGTATTTGAATTAGTTATATATAAATGAAAATTTTTTTTCTCTTATTTTTATTTGTTGAAGCACCATTAGTATGTTTAAATCATTTTAAATCATTTAAAATCATTTTCCATTAGCACCACAAGAATTTATTAAATCCTTACTTAAAATTCTAAATAATTATTTTCGAGCTTCTAAACTTTAAAAAAAATTCTGTTTAAAAAATTGACTATTCCAAATTAATATAATTAAAAATCATCGTAAACTTTACTAAATTATATGAAGACAGTAGTAACGCGATAGAAGTAATTACTTGATAAATATTATATGATAAAATTGTAATTAGTATATTTAAGAGAATCAGTAAAATTATAAATTCAATAATAAGTATATTAATATACTTTTTTATTTTGCATTGAGATACGTTGGTTGTGCAGTACATTTTAACTTAAGTGTCGATTCTCCATACAATTAATATTATATTTAATTAATTATATTAGGTAATAAATTAAATAGAAATTATAAAAATTATAGAAAAGATCGGTTACTGCACATTTCACTAGTTAATTTATCAGAATACTTTTTTAAATATAAATAAATATAGTAAAAATTACTATTATTAGTCAAATTCAAGTATATTATTAAATCAAAATTATGTAAAAATTCAAATGTTGAATGAAATCATTATAAAACTTAATAAGTGTATTAATTTATCGAATGTTTATTAATAGTTAATGATATAATTTTTATACGGCTTTTCTGAGGTCAACAAAATGATTACAAATATCAATGATAATGGTTTACTTATTGTTCAAAATAACTAAAAGATACTTTTGCTTCATTTAAATTAGGTTTCGTTGAAGTGTCTTTCAAAGTTATATGTTTATTATTTTTTAAAAAGTTCATGTTCCCTACATTATAATATAGTTTTCTTATTACAGACAATAATACATTTATGATTATTACTAATTAAAAAGAAATTTTTACGTATACGGGTATCAATTATTTTATGAGTACACATAATATTTATTTTTAAATTGGTTTTTGAATGAATTATAAAATTTCGTTCTCTTATGGATGTTAACTATTTGTAATTTCTATATATTATAATATCGTATAAAAATAGATATTTTTACAAAATATATATATATATATATATATATATATATATATAACAATAAATATTGTAATGCGTTTCGAGTAATATCAACGGGGAATGCAATATATGATTAATTTGAAATGAAATTTATCAAAATTGTAAAAATGTATGATGTTTATTTATTCTCTCATATTGAAAATATATAGATCTTTTTTTTTTTTAATAAATAAAAAGAATTTATTACAGTATATAATATTCTCATTACACAATGTATAAAAATAATTACAATTATAAGTTTACGTTCATTTATGTTGCAAATTTTTTAAAATAGCATTCAATTTATTTTACATTTTTAAGAAATATACGAACGACACATTTTAAAGTTATTTAATTTATGTTTATGTCGTTTCTTTTGAAAACTTTTTATGTTACAAATTACTATTTTCAATAGATTAATAGTATTCGAGGAAATTATATATAATCTTTTGATATTTTAATTAAAAAATTTTAATAGTTTAAACGATTAAGAATTGTTGCATTTCAGTACTAGCATGTTGAACATTTAAGCATTTCATAAATAATTAAATAATCGATTGTAGTTTTTACTTTAATCGTCATTATCAATTTGAATTTATTTGTCTAATAATCAGTTACAATGATTATAGTGTAAAATATGTTTAAACTGCAATTATTTTATATTTGAAAGCAACAAATTAGAAAATGATACGATACATTAATGTCGTCAATCGATAAGCAAAATGATCATTATTTTGTATATAAATAATTTTAAAGCAATATCTGGTATATATAAAACATTATTTTTGTAAACGGTAGATGAATTTTTCAACTCGGTGAAAATGTTAATAGAAAATGGTGTGAGACAAAAACGTCGATCAGCTAGAAATGCCGAGGAAATGATACGGAAGGAGATTCTCAAAAATGACGAAGATGATGAAGATTCTAGTGATGAGTCAGGTAAACTTGTACCCGTCAACTATAAAAAGCCCAATTATACGCAATCGTTGTCACCGCCATCATTAAAACGAACTCTTGATGATGCCGACTGTATATCCGAAAGTGTTACCTTGAAAAGGATAAAATCTAGTGGAGATAACTCATCGACAACGATACCACAATCTAATGAAAATAAGGAATATGTTACGAAAAGTAAAGAAAGTATAGCCGAGACGAATGAGCTTGTAAGACAGATATCGCAAGAAGATATTAGAGGAAAATTGAAGAAGTTGAAGCAAGAGGTATTTGAACAAATTTATACATTACAATTAAAAAGCATATAAATATATTATTCTTTATATTGAAATTTACATATGTATGAGTATTGTGTATACATTATAAATAAAAATTATGTAAATATATTTTGTAATTTTTTTTTTTTTTTTTTTTTTTTTCAAATACAAAACACGTCAATGTATTTAAATGTTCAAAATAGTATATTTAAAATTGACGAATAATGCGGTTAAAAATATTTTTATTATTTTCTCTTTTAAGCAAGCTAAGTGAAAAGTTAACCAATCATGAATGCATGATTTTTTTTGTTTTTTGTTTCCATAGGAATTAGAGGCCCTGCTTCTTCAAAAAATCGTGGAATGTATAACGATTCGCGGAGAAATGGGAAAGCTAAGAGAGCAAGCGCGTGTATCGAAGAGAAATCAAGAAGCTACTCGAACCAAGTGCCAACAGCTTCAAAAACAAGTGGAGGGATTCGATATGGTTTTAAAGCGAATAAGTTTTGATAAAAATAGTAATAATGATAAATACGCACCGCCAATAAAAATCAATCGATCTGTTGGTCTACAAGTAAATTTTCTTTCCGTGAGTAATTTTATAAATTTAATAAAATTCTAATTAAATGTATTAATGAATCTCACGCAATTAAACGTATACGTTTCAGGCCTTACTGTATAAAGAAATAGGCCCATGAAAAAAAAATAAAATAAAATAAAAAAAATAATAAAATCAGTCATTTTTAATTAACGTCAATTTAAAATAAGACATTCGTTTTATTAAGATTCTAATCACGAAATTGTAGCTTTATTTAATTTCACGATACTATATACTTAATACTATTTACACACTATAAAGATAATAATAATAATAATAATAATAATAATAATAATAAATTGCGACTTAAAAATGAAATTTTGTTAGTTGTAATAAATTCGTAATATAATTAATTAAATTTCATTCATACTTTACTCAAATAATTATAAATGCATAAAAATTGTAATTATATAATTGTCTTAGGAGCCAAATATAATGTAAATTATGTTAATGTGATATTATGGATATTGTATTCTTAAGCATTGGGGATTGTTATAAAATAAATAATTAATCTCGAAAAGTTGCGTTGTTCTTTGCTTTTCTTAAAACCGCACAATTCCGACACGTAACGATTAATCGCTTTCTCACGAAAAATTAAGAAAAATTATTCTCTTCGTTATCATAATATCCTTCAACGGTTCGAGTGCATCGGCCTGGCCAATTTTGTCACCACATGGCTTTAACAACCACCACCATATGGCTGACAACTGGCGATGTGACCGATGTGTATCTATATTATCTTATACGCATTTCTAAAGTTATCGAGAGCAGATAGTTTACACATTCTTTTGAAAGTTTTTAAAAAGGCTTTATCGTGCCAACTCAGTGTACAAAGATGAGATTAATAAATGAAAAGCGGATATTTGTCTTATATTTTTAACCAATGCGTCCATACGTTTAACCATTCTCGTCGTACAGCGACCGTTTTATCAATGTTCGCTTATGTAACCGTAGAATTTACATCGTACAACGCCTTGCCGAATGCAAATTTTATTTTTAAAAGCTTCAGAATTTCTTTCTCCAACTTTAGTTAAGCTTAGTCTCTTTTAGCCCGAGAGTTCTTTCTTTCTTTTACATTTGTTTTTTGTTTTATTATCAAGTTTCAACATTGCCCTTCGACAACCATAATCCCTCAATTATTTCACAATTATTGGCCAATTAGGATAATCATTCAAACATATAATCCAAACTCAAAACTTTGGCTCTTAAACAAATTAAATTACTATATATCAGCAGCATATTATCTTCTTCACTATGGTTTTACAATTATTTCTTTAAATAATTTTTTTTTTTTAATAATTTGAAACACCATATAATATAATTCGCGTATAGATGTCAAAAAGTTCCTTCTCATATTTTATTTATTAACTTTTTTTTTTAATTAAAATTAAACCAACCAGTAATTAAAATATTAAATAATAATACTTTCCAACGTACGCGCGCCCGCACACGCACACTCACATATTAGTTGGGTTGTATAGCTCAACATTTAAATACTTTTTGCTTAACAGGATCATGGGATTCATAATCTCAAGCAAATTCAAGCGATGAAAACGTCTGCTGGTAACACAAGTACGGCTGTTACGGCAAAGACGACGTTAACCACGACTACACCATCTACCGCGACGATGACAACAGCTCAGGATAATCGTTCGTTAACCCAGAGCCCCAGAAAAATGCTAAAGGTTCGATCACCTCGAAGGCCCGAGACGTCGAGTCCCGCTGTCGCTCCAGGTAGTCCTGGATCGGCCACGAATTCGACAGCTAATAGCAATAATACAACGTCGACAACCCTAGTCATGAGCAAGCCGATGGACCAGAGTCCTAAACGTACAATAACTCTGCAGAATTCAAATAATAATATTGTGCAGTTGATGCCGGCTGGGCAGCAACAGCAAGCCGTTGTCGTGAATTCGAATATTGCTGGGTCGACGACCCGAGCGACGACGAGTCTCTCGGTTCAGAAACCGAATAATACAGTGGCGAACAAGGCGAGCGACCTCATTGATCTTACCGACGAAGAGGATAAGTCCAAAAGTAAGCGCCAAGTTTAGTTTGGTGGGATAAGTAAGGGCCATTTTCTCAAAAAGAAATTAACTTATATACTTTCCATTTTGAATTTCAAATAGAGGTATAATTTTATTCCTATGAGGCTACTAAGAACATTAAAAATGGATATTCGTTGCCTTGTGCTTTAAACTGCTTTTTTTTCTCTTCGTATATTGCGAACGAAAATTTGCCGAAAATTTCTAATTACAACTACGTTTAAAATGTTCAAACCTCTTTATTTGTTTGACAATGCTTTAAAAAAATTCAACGGTTTTAGCTTCAGTGATCTCACCGATAACCACAGGAATAACTACGAGGTTTCCGCGAGTACTTCAAGCTGTCCCAGCAAGTGTCGCACTTAACAATCAAGCCAATCTTAGATTAGTTCAGGGTGGCGGCAACCAAGCCTCTCAAACTGCCATAGTTGTAAGTATTATTTATATATAAATATATAATTTATATATTTATATATACATATCACTAATACGTCACTTCATATCACTATATTTCAATAAGGCATATTAAAGATTGTACTTTTATTTTCAGAATAATATCAATACACCGAGGCTAGCTTATGTTATGCAGAGTGGTGTGCCCACAAGACAATTAGTATTAACAAATTCCAATACGGTAAGTTAACTGTTTTTATCAATTAATTAATAGTAATTTTAATAAGTTTTTTATATTTAAGCATGTGTCTAAATTATAGATAAGACCAGTCACAACTGTTTCGACGCGAAATATTTCAACCATTAGTTATAAACAAGGTATGTTATACAATTTTGGTCAAACCCTTTATATACGTACATGAGATAAATGTAAATTTCAATAACAAATTCTTCAGGGGTGCCGACATTGACAAATGGAACTGTGAGGGTATTAACAGCACAAAACCCTACCACAAACTTGCAGGTAATGACAATAAGATTGTGTTAAATTTTTACGCAATATCAATATTATTGTTTATATGGAATTTTATTATTATAGCATCCAGCGCCATTACCAGAGAGTTCTGTACCGGAATCAAATCCGTCTTGGAAATCACCTCCACCTGCCCCATCGTTGAAAATATCTAAAGTAGCAACAGGTACGTAGTTACATAATATAGTTATATTTACTATTTAATTACTTATACGAAACGCCATTTTCTAATTTAGTATCAGATCATCAGAATCTGTTGAACAAATAAATTTATACAATCAAAAGATTTATACAGTCCGCACTGTGATAAAAATTATAATTATTGCATAGTATTACTACAACAAATTACTACATTAAATCATACGAAGAAATTAATTTGCAATGTAAAAGAAAAGTGAAACAATATACGAGATTGTACATAAAATTAGATATTTCAGTTCTAATATTATATACAAGTAATGTGATTTATAGTAAGGAAGATTAAAATGTATGTCAAATACTATTTTTAAAAGCATCAATGCATATATTTGTTTAGAAGAAGAAAAAAAAATTAAACTAATAAGGAATTTATAGCTGTTGATATGTGAATTATAATATTAATGATATAATTTTAACACCTACCTTGAAAGTCTAAATAAAAAGTGGTTTAAGCAAAGAATAGCAGAATATAACGAGTAACATTTTATAAATAAAATGTAAATTTTTAGATTCAACAAATTTTTGAAACACAATTTTTATGTACATACTTTTGCAATTTTAGGCATTGTTTTATCATGGAACATGTCTTTATCGGATAAATTTGCGGAAATCGTTAGTTATCAATTATATGCTTATCAAGAGGTCGCAGGAACGTCCCCTAGTGCGTCCCTTTGGAAGAAAGTCGGTGATGTGAGAGCGTTGCCACTGCCAATGGCTTGCACTTTAACGCAGGTATTTTACTCTTGTGCTATTTATTTTATATATTCATTAACAATATTTAAAAAGCACTAAAATTTTAACAAAATTTTTTTTAACACACGTTTCTATGTCGTTTTTTCGTAAAATACATTACAAATACAATTTATAAAATGTAGAAATTTCCTGTATTTGGTTTGCTTAAAATTTGTTGACAATTGCTTTATTTATAAAATAAACAAAATATACTTTTATATTAAATATATCATGGAATATTATTGAATTGTTCATTGACCATAATTCATAAAATGTGAATTCTTTTGAATATTCTTATGAAGATTTTTGGAATTATTTTACATTTATTTTTGACAAATATACCTTGATAGAATATATATATATATATATATATATATACTTTCATAAAGCCACATTTGATTTCATCTTTTGAAGAGTACCTTCATCAAATTCAATTTATTTATTTATTTTTGTTTTTATGAATACCTACATATCACAATAAACTGAAACACACAATAAATACACGAGGTAAACTAATATTAATCAATATTTATTCTATATTAATTACGATTGATAAATTTAATATCAAAATGAAAGAACAATAGTTTAAATTCATTTTTACAATAATTAAGTAAATGTAGATGAAATTTATGATAAATTTTTTGCCTATTCGACTAGAAATTTAATAATATTTTTACATTCACAGAACTATCATTAAATGATGGACAAAACGCAAGTGAAAGACATTGATTTGTAACATATTTTAAAAATAAACAATTCATGAATTATATTATTATATATTTCTAACGTTTAAAATTTTAGTGCCTTTGCTATATACGCTTCAAAATAATTAATATTGTTAATTATTTTATTTTTAGTTTACCGAAGGAAATAATTACTATTTTGCTGTTAGAGCTGTTGATATACATTCAAGATTTGGACAATACAGCAAACCTGGAAACATTTCTCTTTAAAAAACAAAACAAAAAAAAGCTAGTAATTACTGCTGTAACAAAGTAAAATGTTCTTGCTCGTTGTTTTTCGTTACTTTAGACATCTATTAATATTAATTTTAATACGCGTTTAAATACGAAAGATCTACTTTTAATACATTTTCTGTAATATAATGATTCTCGAATTAGATAAAATGGACTTAAAAGTTTTACTGTGTTTTATATACGTACAAATATAGTGTAAAGATACTCACAATTTTAAATAGGTTTCGACGGTTACCGAATTTTGATTTGTAAAACTTTTTATATACTTTGTTTTACAAAAAAAAAAAAAAAAAAAAAAAAAAAAAAAAAAGTTCTATAAAATCTGAATTTAAAAGTTTCTTTTTTCAATATTATCTCTTTAATTTTACATTTGTTTTCAACGGCATCGTTAAATAATTCGAAATTTATTTCAACGTTAACTAATTTATATAGCGTTGTTAAAATTAAAATGCATAAACTACAATTTATAATTATGATATGTTTCAAACAAATTCAAATTAAATTATAAATGCCTGCACTGTCTTCATATTATTTAATATTAAAAAAAAAAAAGTTGCATGCAATAGTAAAATTTATTCTGTGTTTACTACTTTAATTATTATTTTATTTTATCTATTTGTTATTATTTGTAAGCTCTTATTTATTTGTTATGCGAATAATGTAAAAAGTGAGCTGTGAGAATGGGCTTCAATATCGTCAAAATGAGAATTTCAAATTATTCTCCATGAAGTTAAAGTTATGAAGTAAAAAAAAAAAAGGAATAAACTTCTGTACAGACATTTTGCATGAATTTATATGAAAAAGTAAATTGTAATTCGATTAGTTAAATTATATAATGATAGCATTTTCATATTTTCTCCTAAACCGATTGTATGTATATTATAAAATTAAAATTAAGAAAACATGAGTAAGTTTTGTAAATAAATGGAGAACTAGTGAATTAATAATTTTCTAGAGTCATTTTGTATATGATTTGTCTAATATTAATAACAAAAATTAAAAATACATAAATGTTTTAAAGACACATATATATGTTGTTAATATTATATTAAAATATTAAATGTAATTGGTGATAAGAAAGGTTAAAAGAATTAATATATTTAAAAATTATCTTTGCTTTTACAACAATTCATTCATATAATTTTTATTTATATTTTAACATTCTTTCGTTATATGTATAATTATTAATTTTTTATAATTTATTTTGCGGTACTATACAAAACTAAGGCAAACAAATGGTTCGATAGGTATTATTTACAATTCGAACTATTACATCATATAATTACATATGACAGAATTCTGTCTATTTTTAAATGATACTTTTCGACCAAAATTTACAAATTTAATAGTCTTTCTGCTTTATTATACATGACGATATAAATATACCAATTTCTCGCAAAAAAAATTGCAAATGATTGTAACTAACAATACATAATTGGTAATTTTTAGGTAGCTAATGTTTTCAATTTTCAGGCATGTTTGGCACTATACGAAATGTTAGTTACTCTGATAATGTAATTTTAAAAAATATTTATAAATATTCTTTATTTCTCTTTCTTTTCATAAATCATTTTCTTTATGTATAACATTACTCTTTTATTATCTAATTATCAATGACTAGGATAGTTTATATTTCGTCTTTTAATTATTATTATTATTTTTTTTTCTGTAATAGAAATTTAAATTGGTCATTTATAATTTAAATTGCCATAAGATTTAGATTTATAATTTGAATTAAGCTTAAATTTCTATTATTATCTTATTTGTTATACCTATATTTGGTATGACAATGATAAAAGTATTCAATTTAAACTGTAGACCTAAATAAGAATTTGTGAGAAAATTTTTTCTTTGGCTAAGAATAAACTTTCATTATAAAAATAATTTACAATATTGTAAATTCGAAATTAAAAAAATTTTTCACACCTTTTATTTCGTGTTAACTTCAAATCGAAGATATATATTTTATACATATCGACAAATTTAATATAATTAATTACGACTACAAAATTTAATAGTCTTAAAATTAAATTGAATAGTATTATACAAGTAATTGAAATCCACGATAACTGCCACCGAGTTGATTGATTATTTACTGTTTAAACAGTTTTAACGTACATCAACAAAAATAAGATAGAAGCTATTATTTGTCAAGATTAGTATATAATATTATGATTACTAGGACGTAAAAAAAATAAGATGTAAAATATGATGGCTTCTTACAAATTTAAGAGGTTTTTTGTACCGAATAATGAATCTTAGGGATCTAAAATTAAGTATTATTTTTTAAACAAATAATTAATCTGACATTTAGTATTCTTAAATCTGCAAGATTCATCATTAATATGTACATTATTTCAATATCTTCTGGTGTCTTGAATTAATATTTTGCTTGTAAGTACATTTACAGAAATAATTCATAATTTTGTATGTCGGACTAACAATAGTTTTCATTTATTTATATTTCCAGTCAAAAATAAATTAAGTACCCTTAAATTAAAACATTATTAAATTCTTTTTAGTACCTTTATTCATTAAGTTTGACGAATATTAATAGTGTTTAAACTTATCTTTTTCAATAACTTCTAACTATCTAATTTAATACTCAGCTTAGTTCATAGTTTCTTTTACTAAATTAAGAAATGTAATATTTTATATTATTTAAAAGTCTCATCTGCCTTTATCTAATAATCTATACATTTTTATTTAACACTTATTTATAATGGTGTGGTGTGAGCACCTGGAGTGCCTCACTTAAAATATGAAACTCGTTTTATTATATAATTGATCATAACAAATTTAGCTAAGGTAATATTAACAAATATTTTATATTGAGTTGAAAATTAAAAATAAAATCGATAAAAATCAAATCAAAGTAATATTAAGAGTTATCTAATTAATGGTAGATTTTATCTTCAAATAATTTTAATATTCATAATATTATTTTTATTTTTTAATTTTATGCTAATTATAATTTATTGGTGTTTATAATTTTTTAAAAATTCATTAAAAATTAAAGTATACTGTTATATTCAATAGCTATTGATACAATCAAGGATAAAAAAAAATTTTTTTTCTTAGTACGCATGTAACATTAGTTTTATTTGTAAATTACATATAATTATTCATTTTATTATTTATTACTCCTTAAATGCAAATACAAAACAAAATACTTTTAAAGTTTAGAACATATTATATTATTATAAAATAAATGCTCTTGAGTTTCAATATAGCTCTTTCTATTTTATCTTTATTTGGATTTCTTAGAAATTCGGAAGATTAAAATTTGTCAATTTTATTTGTGCTCCTAATTTGAATATAATATAAAACGAGATTATAGTAAAATAAATATAAACATTGAAAACACATACTTTGTGTGTGTGTGTGTGTGTGTGTGTATGTTTAAATTTCCAATAAAACAGAAACTAACAATGACCGACGTGTAATTTAGAATGACAAAAATAAAGGCTCTCGATTTTTCGAAATTAAGATAATTAAATTATTTATTCGTCTAAGCACAATTTCACTTTCAAGTAAATATAAATATCTGAATTTTAAAGTAACGAGTATCACAAAAAAGAAATTTTTATCATCTAAAAAAATTAATGATAATTGTAGTTAAAATAAGAAATAATATTTTCCCACAATACATAGTACAATGATATGCACTTACGTAAATAGTTATTTATGCCATTATAATTTGCATATTTATAATACAATATTATATAGAATTATTGAAATTTAAACAATTATTGTAAAATATACAAAAAATTTCTTGTTCTATAAGTACTAAAATTGGAAAAAAAAACATTATATTTTAGAAAACAATTTTTCTTAGCCTTTTATTTATTTATTATTTTAATTTCTGACTTCTTAATAGACGTATCGGGTTTCCTAATGTTTTATGTTTAAGAAAGCTCTAAAAATTTGTCCAACTGCTTTTTAGAATTAATTTTTTTATGAAAATATATATTCGACCATCTTCGTTGTAATTATAATAGGATATGCAACTTTAGAATGATTAAAATTCACTTGAAATATATATTGAAGAGTTTTTACAATTCTTGACAATTCATTTAATGTATGAAGATATTGTTAAACTACGTAAAATCAAATCTTTGATTTTGTAAATAATGTACAATTTTTTAAATTAAAAATTTAAAACGAAAAATATGAAATCTTATGAAACTTGGTATATTATAAATAAGCTTGTTTTGCAAAAAGTCATTATTTGTATAAACTTTATATTTCTAAGTCGTATTTTTAAACATACTAATTTAAATACTTCCCTTAACAGACAATATTTTACTAATGGCATAATGCAATTGTAGTTTTTCGATGTTTTTTTTTGTTTTTCTCTTGTTTTTGTTTTTTTTTTTTTTTTTTTCTTTTTTTTTTTTTTTTTTAATAATTTATACGAACACTTAAAATAATTACAAGAAAATTTTTTAAAACAGATGCAAATCAGACTATTACTCACACTCAATTTAGATTACTCAAGTGATTCTCATTTAAAAAATAAAGAAATATAAATAAAACTGCTGGAAAGTTGAACGGAATCATTAGGTGAGTATCCTTCTATATTATATAATAATATTCTTCTTTTTTTTATAATAAAAGAAATATAAAACATAAACTATTAATTTTATTTTTGCTATTACTTAGTGTTGTTAGGTATCTTAATACAACATATATTTAAAGTATTTGTTCTTAATAAATAGCTGTTGAATATTTTTTATGATGTTTGATTAAATTTCTATCTAATACAATAGTATTATTTCAGAATTTTACAAAAAAAAATTAGACGAAATTTTTAAAATGCAACTCTTTAATTACTTGATAGATAAAAGACGAATCGTTATTTAAACATAATTTAGACATAAAATTCAATCACTCATAATAAGTTGTTAGTTATTTATTGAATAATTATTTAGAGCTTTAAAATTCTATTAAATTTATTCATTTGAATTTTATTCGTCTCACTTACTTAAAACTAATTTAATGAATGCAAATAACCGTACAAATGAAAAAAAAAAAAAAAAAAAAAAAAAAAGAAGATGTAGATTTACTTGACTATTGGTTTTTTTTATTAATACATATAATTATTATATGTTACTTGAATGCTTTTCGATTTAATGGAAGACGATTAAGATCAGTATACGTTGAAGAAAAATTCGAAGAAAGTCAATTTTTAAAAATATAAAAAAAATTATAATAAATAATTAATAATACAAGTACATTTATTATTATAATTATAATCTAATTTTTCACTTGTTAATTTAATGTATGCGATTTGCAAGTTTGGAAAAAAATTTTGTTTCTTATACTGTTATATTCTATTATTAACTATTTTTATCTTATCACAAAAATAGCTACATTGTGTTCAATAAAGAAACAATGAGTTATTATAAATATGATTATTTGATTAGTTTTTGATAATGAAAATTCACGAATGACAGTATAATGGCATTTGTCGAATGATCATATTTTTTTCGGTGGCAGACGTCTAAACAATATACCGTTCAAATTTTCGTTCGAGACTTTATTTATTCAATATGATTTTAGTCGAATAATAATCAATTATCTCTGTCCACTTATAAACTTACAATTTGAGATTGTTTGTATGCGTGCATATTATGATTATTTCTATTGCAACTATTACTTACTACTACCACGGTTACGGCTACTGCACTGTAACTGCCACTTCTATTATTATTATTACTACTAAAATTAGTGTTATGATTATTATTAATTCATTATTCAATTAATAAGTTTCTATTATTTATTGTTGTATACAGTAATCATTAGATTTTACGAATAACACATTTTCCTTAATTTCATTTAATTACAATATATTACTTTTTCTTCTTATGACAGTGGAATTTTGTTTTGTATGTATAAGTAATCAAATATTATATGTATACAAAACCTCTTGCTTATTTATAACAACAAATCTTGATGTTTTCATCATAATTACGATTAATTTAATGAATTTTCAAATATTTTAATTTTCTAACTTTTTTAAAACTAACTATTCAAATTAATATGACAATAATAGAAAAATACAACATTCATCTTTGATTTAACAATTCTGTACATATAATAAAATGCTATTTTACAAAATAAAAACCGTTATAGCATAACCAAAAATAGAAACATTATATATTTAAAATTTATTCTTATGCTAGAATGATGATTACTGCTACTACTACTAATAACATCAATAACAACAACAACGACGACAACGACAACGACAACAACGACGACAACGACAACAACAACGACGACGACGACGACGACAACGACAACGACAACAACAACGACGACGACGACGACAACGACAACAACAACAACAATAATAATAACAGTGGTTAAAGTAATAGCAGCAGCAACAGTCAGCAAATATTAATATAGTAGTAGTAGTAGTAGTAGTAGTAGTAGTAGTAGTAGTAGTAGTAGTAGTAGTAGTAGTAGTAGTAGTAGTAGTAGTAGTAGTAGTAGTAGTAGTAGTAGTAGTAGTAGTAGTAGTAGTAGTAGTAGTAGTAGTAGTAGTAGTAGTAGTAGTAGTAGTAGTAGTAGTAGTAGTAGTAGTAGTAGTAGTAGTAGTAGTAGTAGTAGTAGTAGTAGTAGTAGTAGTAGTAGTAGTAGTAGTAGTAGTAGTAGTAGTAGTAGTAGTAGTAGTAGTAGTAGTAGTAGTAGTAGTAGTAGTACAAGTAAAATGAATTCAAGAATTAATACTATCCTTAAAATTTAAAAAAAAAAGTTGGCTTTAATTATCTATAATATGTAAAGTCGTTGGTAAATAATAAATGTATCGATATGTTGTTATCTAAAATACGTTTACTTACACTGGGAATATTAACTCAAAGGTATGCATTACGAAGAACAATAAAAACTTTTAGTATTATTTGACATTAGATATAATGACTAATTAAATAATAATATATTTAAAATAAGCATCGACGTTGTTACTCTTTGATGTTTTTAAAGCCTTCTTGAACATTTAATTGATTTGTATTAGCGGAATGGTTTTTATTTTTGCTTTTTCAATATTACAATAACTTAAAAATCAATTTTTATTATCATTAATCAAAAGCATATACAAGCAACCAAACAATGCCAATCTTTAACAAACGAATATAAGTAGAATCTAGTCTATCGTGAGAGAGTTGTCTGCATTTCTGTTCTTATTTAATTTGAAAATCTTAAAAACAAGCTAGAATTTATTTAATTTGCTTAACTTTGAAGAATTCAAAAAACACTTCATTGAGTAAAAAAGCATTAAATGAACAACTCTAATGAGATATGCGCATCTTCTCTTTTTCTTGTAATTAGAAAAGTATATATTTGTATTGAACGAATATGTTGGCTCTTTATAAATATTTCATTTAATCAAGTTTGGAAGATTTTAGAAAAATTTAACATTTAATTTAAAGTAACGCGATTTTCTATTATACACATTAAATCACGAAAATATAAATATTTAAAATAACGATCTCTTTATGCAGTCTTTAATTTAATAAATATATCTCATTCTAATATAACAAATAATAAAAGTGATGATAATTATAATAATGATGACGATGATGATGAAGAGGAGGACGACGATGAAGATAATAATAATAATAATAGCAATAGAAGTAGAAGTAGTAGTAGTACTGATAATAATAATAATAATAATAATAATAACAACAACAATAACAATAATAATCACATGAAAAATTAGTTTGCAAAACTTATTTATAAAATAAGATTTATTTTATCGAAAATAAAATGTAACCTACTAAATAAAAAACGACTCTACTTTGTCAAAAAAAAAAAAAAAAAAAAAAAAAAAAAAAAAAAAAAAAAAAAAAAAAAAACATATTATAAGTAAAATCTATTGAATATTTACAGAATTTTTAATAAAAATAAAATGAGTTTTCGAAAAATTGAAAGTTTTAATTAATTTCAATTAATTTTGATGTCAAGTTTATTTGGCTTAGTGCTATCCGAATATTCATTTCATTGTTGAAAAACTAAGAAAGCAAATTTTTCATGAAATATAAAAAAGAAATTACGTATCAACAAACTTCCCATAAATTTAAAGATTAAAATTTTTTTTTTTTTAAATAAATATATAAATAGTCAATCACTCCTGCATTAATTCCTTTCCACGTTATGATACGTAAAATGCATATATTTCGAATTATAGACTTACGTATTATTATTTGCCTTAATTATTTTTAGTAACATTTATATTGATAAAAGTACGTTTGTTTGACTATTAAAAATTATTTTAATTTCATCGAGAATCGCTTGTTTCCTAAAAAGAATGATTTTATTATTATTATTATTAAAAAAAAAAAAAAAAAAAAAAAAACAAGTAACATATGATTGCAAAATATTCCTAGGGATTAAATCTTTATAGTGAAATCCTCTCATTCCGGAGTGAATTATAAGTATTAAACTGTAATCTCACTCTAACATAGTGAATATTCACCCTAGTATGAATGAACTTCATTAAGTGCATACGGGAGCAACTTAAATATTCATTTGCAGTAAGCCTGCGTAAATTAAATTAATAAGACAGCGAAATGCGAGTAATTAATAATAGTCCGCGTTTTATTTTACGCATACTCGATACATTTGTTCGCGCGTACTCGCATGCAAATCCTATCTATCCTCTCGAGATCTTCGATTCGTCAGAAAAAAATATGTGTACATTATATACCAGTCCATATACCAATTCTCGCAATTAATGATTCTCTTTGGCCCTTACACGGCTCGTTGGCCGTTTACGTGGCAGCGTCATCCTGAGCCGCTGTCGCAGCTGTCGTCATCGGTACCACAGTCGCCACTGCTTCCTCCTGCTCGAGGCGCGAGGAGCCGCAGACCCGGCACTTGCAGCACACGATACAGGGCGCGGCGAGGAGTAGGAGGGGCGAGGCCACCAGGAGCAGGAGCCCGAAACCCGCGAAGATCCCTATTACCTGCGTCCGATGCCAGATGACGGAAGCACGCGAATGACCCAGCTTGTTTTTGCAGGGTCCCTTGTCATAGTGCCGTAGCAGGAAGTCGTCCTGTACAAGGAATCGGACAAGGTTCAAGCTGTTCTTTCCTGTTTCTTTTTTTTTTTTTAAACACCTTTAAGCACCGTGTCACCATGGATTATCGATAGGACCATATTATTCAACACTCAGTATTAATTTTGAATTGGTGAAACAATATTGAAATCTTGAACAATGAAAAAAAAAAATCAATATTGAGGATTGAAAATGACAAAAAATTTCATTTGAACCGATATTCTTTAATGGTGATTTCTCCATTAAAGTTAAGGCTAAGGGGGAAGCTACAATGTATTCAATATATATTCTTTAATCATTTAAAAATATTAAAATGATGATTTTTTATCATGAAATTTTTTTATATTTACTGATTTGCGAAAAAGCTTTTATAAAAGTCTTATACAATAAGTAATTTCCTTAAAATGGTATTATCTCGGATCAATAAATTAAAAAAAAATTTACATTTAAACACGAGTACATAGTTTTTCTTTATTAACTTAAAAAAAGACGTTCCTTTGTAGAAATTAAGTCAGCAATATTAATAATATTGCATCTTCAGAAAACATTTCTTATAAGATTCAGCTTAAGCAAATACTTTCAGACAATGTTGTTGTTACTAATTAATTTTTTGACAATTTATAGCTTTCTATAGCATTCGAGATAATTCTAATCGACCTTGTAGATTGTCAATTAATTAAATATAAAATTATTTCTTCAGGGAAATTAACAATTGCCTTCTGTCTTTTATTCTTGACACTTCATTAAGTTGATATTAATTAATTAATTTTATTTGTATACAATTTTGAAAATTTAAGTACAAAAAGCATTTGTTTTTGGTTTTTTTTTTTTTTTTTTTTTTTTAACTAAAGTTCGAATCGTTTATGAATCCTTTTATATTGATGATATTCAAATTAAATTGAAAAGAAAATTGACATTTTATAAGTCTCGAGTACTTGAAAAACTGAGTCATTGTATTTTGCTTTGTTTGAAAATTTTAATTTATATTTACAAATCTTGTGAGTCATATACCTTTATAAAAACGGATAATTATTTTATGAATACACTAAGAAAACAATTGCCCTGTTCAGTTTCTTCTTTTCGTATCACTCGTGCGATATAAGTACGATGTGACGTTTCTGTTTATTGTATGATTGATATGTATGAAACATTCTTAGATACTTGACAAAAGAAATTTCCAGTTTTATACTACAAAGAATATATTTTAATATTTAAAAATTTAAAAGAATATTAGATTGATTAATTTTAATGTTATAATTATTTTTGTGCATCAATTATAGAATAATTTAATAAAGCTGAATTTACTTGAACTTATTATAAAATAACGCTTGCAAAAAAAAAAAAAAAAAAAAAAAAAATTGATATGTGTCCCTGTATGTCCGAGCCTTCGTGAATATGTCCGTAAATTAGTTTATATACAATTTGAAAAACGTATAACCATTAGAAATTTCTATAAAATTAATTTTTTCTTACATTTAAAGTTATCTTTTATACATACATACGCATTTTATTAATTATCGCTAACGTGATTTTACACTTAATCATGTATGATCTTGTCAGAATACTTATTAGATTAGATTAGATAAAACATATTTAAAGATAATTAATTTTTATCGAAGATTGTAATAGTGATATCTATAAAATACAAATATATATATATATATATATATATATATATATATATATATATATATTTTCGATATAAACTAATGTTACTATATGCTTTTGTTATTTTATATTTATTTAAATTATAAGGTGTATGTAAATACATCGAGTTTGTTAAATACCACTGATATCACTATTTCTGTGAAATGAAATTATTTAAAAACTATAATTAATTTTCATTATTAATATATAAATAAATAAATAAATGTGTGTGTATGTAACGCACATAAAAACAACGCGTTGAGAGTTATTCTTCGTTAATCTATAAATAAAATGTAATTGGAGTAGGAATGTTGTAATTTTTAAATAAAATAATATGTGATAATATTATGGGAGATTATGCTACAACGTAATACTTTTTACAAAACTGTCGGGTTTAAGATTTTAAAATAAATAAAGTGTAAAATTGAATGAAAACATGTTGAGATTTAGATTTAAAATAGAATATAGTATAGAGTACGTGAATTCTTCAAAGAATATGAATATGCAATTACGTTTTAAAAGCTTTTAAATTAGTAAATGATTTTAGTATTGCAATTAAATTGAAAAATTACAATAAATACAATCACAGTTTATACTGCACACACGTGTCCGCGTCCGCGTATATATATATATATATATATATATATATATATATATATGTAGACGCTATCTCACAATGTTGAATATTGACTTACAAATTAGATTCTTTCAAATACACATACTTATCTCATCAAATATTGAATTAACTATATCTTTGTACAAAACTTTTTTTTTTTTATTTTGAATATTGTCTCTTTTTTGTAATTACATTATTATCGAACATCATATAATTATTCATTTTTCATAATGTTTTAAGATAAATCTTGTAATGTGTTTAGTTGAATATTATAACTAATAAATAATACATACATACGAGTAGATTTAATCGCGTAGGAGCGAATTTTTATCACAAAAATTTTATTCATTGTCCCACTATTGAACATTTGAATTTCTATGAAACCTTATGATATGATGAAAATTGATATTTAAGAAAAAATGTAGAAATATCGTGAATTGAAAGTCTTGCAATGTACTTACATCCAGCGATGCCAAGCAATACCAACAAAACACATGCTGGCACCGCTTACACATCATTTGTGCACAGCCCTCATCTTTCTCAATTGGCACAGAACACATTGGGCAGCACTTGATATGATCACTATTAAAAGGTATGCCCAATGGAAGCTCGGGGCAGGGACCATTGTGCCAAGGCTCTCTGCAAAGAGAGCAGAAGTCTGTAGAGCAATTTGGACAATGCATAGGCCCTGGTGAATTCCCATTGGATCCATTGTCGTTTAATGAACAAATGGTTTCACAGCCAGCTCGTGGACACCATGCTCTCTCTTTGTCCATCGACACATCTGCCAAGGATCATTGAGTTAATAAAATTTATACTCTGTTAAACTGGTGACGTTTACCGGATATGGAGTTGAAACTAATTTTAACCGCGTGTATGGTGTATGCGACTAACAATCATATGTGTGCACACAAGGGCATAATTAAAATAACCTGTACGGTAAGTTTAATAGTATGAATGAAATTAAAATAATGTAAAGTATGCACGAGGAAATGTATTGAACAAATAATTCTTTTTTTTTTTTTTTTTAATGCCAATAATAGATTTAACATACTTATTTACCTTGTTCGTTCTTTTTATTTCTAATTGAAAATAATTAAATGTAAAATATTGTTAATATTTATCGAGTAAATAATATATTAACTACTTTGTTAGATAAATAAATATCTTTGTTATTGTACAAAATTCGAAAATTTTTATGATTCATTACGTAAAATTCAAAGTGATGATAGCTTTCATTTTTTAATAAAAATGGCTTTTGGTTTCTTTTTGTTTGTTTGAGGGGGGATGGCAGGGGTAGACAATTACTTAGATTAATAGAAAAAAGTTATATTTTAAAATTTTAAACGCTACCAATATATTAATGCAATCTTGATTACTTTTAATGTATTCAAACTATAAAATCTTAAAGAATATTTATGAATAAATAAATATGAATTGTTATATATTCATTATCATTAATTAAAGGTATTATAATATTCATAATTAATAGTCATATTTCTAACTATTAAATAATATCACATTTTTAATTAATTTTTAATGCAACAAAGTTAATAATTGCATAAATATTTTAATTTAAAATATTTGTTAGTTTATTTATATAGTAGTAAACAAGTACATAAGCATTTAGAATGAATTTTTAAAAAAATATTTGTGTATTTATATAGATTGAAACTATTTGTAAATGTTTTACAATTTTTATTATAGGAATTGAATAAAATATAAATCCAACCTCTATTAAGACGAAATTTGTGATGTTTCTGCACAAGTTCTGGAGTTACGAGTGTACCAATTTCTTTTAAGGAAAGCATACCATCTTGATCACATTTTGCATCGGGACAACTGATATCATAAGCTCCTTCTTCTATTTCAAATTCCACATAAGCACGCATACACTAAAAATAAAATCGTTTCTTTATATTTATTTGATAATCGCATTAAATAATATAACATTACTCGTGTAGATTGAAAAAAGAATTTGATGATCTAAATATATTTTATACAACTACATTTTAGACTGACTTAGATACTAATAATACATATACACACGCATGCATAAAAAACACATGTATATATATATGTGTGTGTGTGCGTGTGCGCGCGCGCGTGTGTATCGTGGCAGTATAAAAAGTAGTAAGTCAGTTAATAATTCCATTTGCAATAAAAAGTTATAGCACAATTTTCAAACTTCATTGATTCAAATATCCTCAATTTAACATTGACTGTGCAACAATTATATTAACAAAAGTAATTTGTTTCAAAATCTATTTTAAAATAAATAAACACATAAATGAAAATTTCCAATTATCTTTAATTACACATTTAATTACAATATTATACAACAGTATAACGATACAACTAATATTATAAATAATGTTTTATATATACATATATATATATATATATATATATATTTTTTTTCTTTTTATAAATTTTATATTATTTTATGATTAGCATTAATCTATTATTTTATTCCTTTAAGTTCAAGGAAGTTAAATATAATTTATACATTTTTTAATGAAACTAACTTGTCAGCTCAATAGAATGGCTACATAAAATTTTACATAAATATACAAATCTTACAGTTTTAAATAATTTTGTTCATAAGTAAGAAGACTTTCTAAAATGATCATTAAATCAAGGATATAAGTGCATAATAAAATCTGAGAATTAAATTGTTTATGTGTAATGTATAATGATATGTAAATTATAATGCATAAACATTATAAATATATAAATATTTTCATTATAACAAACAACTTGAAAGCCTCTTTAATCTTCAAAAAGATATCATCGAATAAAATACACGTTGAACTTGTATTTTTGCAAAATGTGTCACGATGTATCTTGTAATACACGAATAGTAAAAGTAATTACATACATCTTTACAATTGGAGCATCCGCAATTTTCAATGGTGAATGTTTGCGACATCGAGACGTCTGACAAACAAAGCTTGCACAACAGTTGACCGACTTGCTGTTGTGAGGTAGCCGCGGGAACGAAACTTCCAGCGGCTAAGCTGTATCGCGAACTTGAGGCTAGTGACAATAAACTAGAACAGCGCGAACAAACTCTACTTCGATTTACCGGTCGGCCCTCGAGAGCCAAAGTACTTAGTCCCACTGCAGTCTCACATTTCCTTAGAGCCGTCGGCCCTAAGCTCACCCAACTGCCACCTTTTGCCTCCAGGCTTCCACTGCTCTCTGGCCTCAGCAGTGGAGCCTCTCCACTTCTCTTGTTCATTGACTTTTCAGCTAAGGTTAAATTAATTGCACTGGACTCTTTTCGCAGCAGAGGC
Source organism: Ceratosolen solmsi marchali (assembly GCF_000503995.2). Lineage (NCBI taxonomy): Eukaryota > Metazoa > Arthropoda > Insecta > Hymenoptera > Agaonidae > Ceratosolen > Ceratosolen solmsi. The sequence goes on from NW_011948413.1 coordinate 13,864,093, forward strand.
AGCCTTATGCCACTCAATTTATTATTCTTCTCCATTTTCTTCTGATTTACATTGCCACTGGGTTTAGATGAAGCGTTCACCGTGGTTACGGAACTTGCAGCAGTACCCATATCCATGGGGACAGCTCGTCGTATGACGAGCGAGTGTAGGCTAGGCATCCCCTAATCAACTTGGTATATATCCTTACTGTCCCCTATAATAGTGACTGGTTTCATCTCTCGCTGCGTGAATGCATTTTCTCTTGCTAATGTTCTGAAACACAATTGGCATAATGTACGTTCAAGATTTAATTGCAAGGATTATTTATTATCCATTCACACACTTTCAATTAAATAGGAAATTTCAATTAAATATGAAGGATAAATTGATGCGCACGATTATGATGATTACAATGCCCAAGGGAGACCAGCAATGATAATAGCTTAGCGATAGATTCTGTTGTTTCCGATGGTAATAACTAATGGCATGTAATAAAACTTTTTATTAAGACATTTACTTTTTCATATACTTGCATTTTAAGTACTTTCATTGGCTTTTATAAGATTACAATAGAAACTATTTTTATTGTGAAATAAATCAGTTTTATTAATAATTGACCTGTGCTATTAAATGCAAATAGATTTAAGAAAAATTAATGACATATTGCTGCAAAAGATATATATATATATATATATATATATTTAAGGCTCAATTTCATTTTAATTTAAAATGAATGTTGCATATTTATAAAGTAGTTATTAAGAACCTAATAAGGTAAAATAAAAAAAAACAAAAAAACAAAAGTAAAAGACACAAATAAAAGAATATATAAATACATGTGTAAAAGTTTATACCATTATTGGATTTACGTTGGTGTACAATTGGCGCGAACAATTGTAATGAATATTACAGGCAATGCATTATGTAGAATGGCTAATAGGTTAATTCGAAACCAATACATAAAGTATTACTATAGTCTCTATAAATAAGTCCAATATTAACAAGCAAATAAATAACAATCTATTACGATAACTTTGGTATATACTTTGTGCATGGAAGCATATTTCTGAATAAAGAATCGAATTGAATTTGACTTTGGAATTAGATACATTCCATTTGATTTGAAATCACCATTGATTTTCTGATTTATTAACATTTGAAACGTTATATTATATTGAAATTAATTCATTGTATTAATAAACACGTAAATATGTATAATATACAAATATTTATATAGCCAATGAAATTACCATATGCATGAACATATTGATCAGATATGCTCAATAATTGTTTGCAAAAAATGTAAAACAAATGTATTTTAATTAGATTTATACATTAAGGTTTTTTCATTTTAGTTACAGTTTTACATAATGCATAACAATGCTTTAAAAAATGCTTCAATAAGCCTTTCATTTGATTTATACTAATTTATAATGCCTATTAATTACTCGCACAATTAAGTTTAAAATTTAATCAAAATAATTTTCAACAAGCGGATATTAGAAAAATAATGATACACGCTATGGCATTAAAAATTCTTCTATTCGCATCGACAAATACAAGCACCGAGGTCTATTAAACAAAAGAAGCATTAAAATAAAATAATTTTGTAATTTTACAATAGCAGCATGCCTGTCGTACGGATGTCAGGTTTTATCAAACTTTAAATTTACTAAGACAAATATATGATTTGATCATAAATATCGATGCAGATTTAGAGTCCAACAATAACGCACACTTATCCATATCAAGACTCTCGAGATTAAAATTATAATCGAGCGTGAAATTGAATAGCGACTACGGAAAAGTCTTACTTTTACTGAGTGCCAAAGGATCGATCCTGTTCCAATGCCAATAACGCTCACTCTATTACTTCATGATTTGTCATTTTGGGAAAATCTCATTGTTGCACTCCGTGCACTCCCGAAAGTACAAAAATACAAACAACTCAAGCGTATTCAATGCCGTTCATCATTTATTTCCAGTGTGCAGTCCATTGCAGATAACAAAGGCCAGTCTCTTAACGATCGAGACTAACATGAAGTATAACGTCGCAGTGTGCGGCAGAAGGAGGCCGTACGTACAAGGAGTCTCGTACCAAACAAGCAATACGATAAAAGAAAAATCAAAAACATAAACGGAGGCGAGGAGGCAGAAAAAGGGAGAGTTGGGAATTTTTTAGGGTAAAAGGGGAAAAAGGCGAGGCCGTTTCTCTTCGGGCTCGGGACTAATCACATATACGCGCACAGTCGTAAGCCTTAGGCGACGTCTGCGATCACGAGTCACACGTACAATAATAATACGCGAGTCCTAATGCACCGGAGCCCTCGTAATCCTGTGGATGACGAGACAACGGACAGCAGTTTCGCTGGATTAACAACTTTGGCGACAACTCTCGCATAATTGCACCTCTCCTCGTATCCCCTTCGTTCCTTCACGCTCACTGCATCTCTGTGTGTCTAGCTCGCTCCCTCGCTCTCGCTCCTTCTCGTTCTACGGGAAAACGCACACAAGCACGCCACGCGCACGCACTAGCGTTTATTCGTGGTAGCAGTTCGGTTACTGCTGGCGGTACTGTGTGGTGTCGATGTCACGACTGCGGCGGCGCCGACAACCACACTTTCACCTTATCCTTCTATTTTAATTGTATCGATGATGTTGATGTTGATGTTGATGTTGATGTTGATGTTGATGTTGTTGTTGTTGTTGTTGTTGTTGATGTTGATGTTGCGGCAACGATCCGGGGACACTCCTTGGCGATGATGTATGGACGCGCGAGACATCTTTACTACGAGCCTTGATCCTCCGGGATCCTTGTCATTCGCTATTCGGTCGCCGCTGGTGCGCGCGAGGCCGCGTCAACTGTCAAAAGTCAAAGAAAGTAAGAGGCGGCGAGAGTGGCTTAGCGCGTCTCCTTATTTTTCGATCCGTATGAACGAGAACGTTTTGCACGGGAATTCGTGATATCACGCGGTAAATAAACGACTAGCCGACGATTTTCACTCCTACCATCGTCCACACATCGCTGCTCTCCGTAAGTTTTATGCGATCTTTTAAATAAATCTCCGCTTCTTCGGTCGTACTAGGGATGTAATGCCATAATCTCCTTGCCGTAATAACGATCCATCTTTCTCTTATCGAGAGACGATACGACGGTCGAGCTTACGACTGTACCGCTGACAACGTCGCCGATGGCGATGGCGATGGCGATGACGACGACGACGACGACGACGACGACGACGACGACGACGAAGCAGTGGCGGTGATTCATAGCAGTGGCGGTGATTCATATTCCCGCTAAGAACGCAACGATGACTTTGTCGAGCCAACTGTCCCGCCCCTCCCCCTCTATCTTTTACCACTTCAGCAGCTGGCTATTGTGCCAGCATTCGTGAGACCTTTCCTCGCACTGCCGCTCTTGACTTTCAAGAAGCTCGAGCGATCGATAAGCGCAGCCCCGAAAGCCGCCGAATAATGCAGTAATAAGTGCGATAGAAGGGGGTGAGAGCAATTTGTCAAGAGCGCGTGTAGAATTGCCGGAGCGTGAGTCTCCGGATGATCCGAGTAGCAGTAGCACATCGAGATGGAGCAGACGATACCAGCATCCGAGGACTGGTCGTGGGGACGCAGCCGCAATGGCCTGCCTCGTCAATTCCGCTTAGTTTCTCTTTTCCATTGTAGACAACCGAGCGGATCGGCGAGCGCGAGCCCCTACATTAAACATTGCTCCGATGCTTCCGCGTCCAGCCCCACCCGCGCGTTCCGCTCTCCTTAATGTCGTAATTCTATGGCCGTAGGCGAGTTACGTCAATGTGCGACTCGGCTCTGACAGATAAGGACACGTACACTTTGCCCATCGCGTATGGCTCTCGCTGCCTTATATACATACATTTATTCGTATTATGGAGGAATGTCTGTTGACCGCGTGCGAGATGGCGAAAAAAAATATTTCGCGTTCGTATGGACGCCGGGATGTTTGCGCACAAGGAAGCACGTAGACGGGATAAAAAATTTGAAATAAATTGGCCGACATTTTACACGCTTGTTAACAATTTTTTACGTGCTATTTTTACGTAATGTGACATTATTTATTGTGCAATTATTTTACGTACGCTTAAAAGTTAGATAATAATGAATTATATCGCATTCGCAACAAAGGCCTCCGTTATAATAAATATACAATTTGTAGTGCGATGAGTAAGAAATTATTTTTGTTTCTTAGCATACTATCGTAAATATCAGCATGAAAGGTTATAAGTTTTATAATACAAGTGCAATTTACATTGAAATAGCAGATATAAGCTTGTTTATGAATTGCATTTTATTTTGGAATAAAGGAAATAAATAAGTTAACTTTGTTAGTCTTTGGGTTTGAAAAACAAAAAAACAAAAAACAAAAAAAAAAAAAATAAATAAATAAATAAAACTATAACTAGTCAATATTATTAATTTATATACAAGTAGAGCTATTGGCCAATTTAAGCCATATTTATCTTATAAAAATTGTCAGTATACAACATAGTATACAACATCAAATTATTCGTAATAAAGAGAAATTTCATGCAGCATTATAATGAATAACAATATGATATTATGGCGTAATGTATTTTTTAACTGGCTATACATGAAATTTAAACGGAATGCATTATTTCTATAATGTGAAACGAGTATTTTGATTAATTTTTACAGACATTCTGTACAATAAAAATTGAAAACTACACGTAGATTGTCTGGAAGAGATGTTTGTAAAATTTTTCATCAACACGCGTATTTCCATTGGTTATTAAAGAAAAAAACAAATATACGCTAAAAATGTCAATATTATGAGCTTTTTAACATATTATATTTCGAACGATCGTATATTCGAAATAAAAAATTATTTTAAATTTAATTACAACATTTAATTACTATAAAAAGCTATAAGTTTTTTCAAATGTAATTTCCACTTTAAGTTGTATGGATTTTTTTTTTTTTTTAATTTAATAAAAGTCAAGTTCACTTTGAAAATATTACATTTTAGTGCAAACAATGTTTAAAATGTCCTTGCTGCTAAACATTATAAATAAATATTTTCAAATATTCATATGTGTACGTGTGTATAAGTTTAAAATATATGTTAATTTTACAATTGTAACGCACACTTTTTGATTTACTTGAAATAAGTGAGAGGTGCAATCATCATTTTGTAAATATTCATTATTCGATAATGTTAAGACTTTAAATACTAAATATAAAAATATATGACAAATATGAAAAAATAAGCAATGCATATATTTCATTATTACTAAAAAATGTATTAATATTTTTTATAATAGAATTTCATGCATGTTATTTATATGTATGTATTCATATTTATCTTCATACAATTGTGATACTAGTTTTGATTCAAGTTAACACGACCTTAAAGATTAGAATCGGAGAAAATGATTCAGTTACAAGACACATAATATGTGTACGTAATAATAATGTAGATAGTAAAGCAGTCATTAGCAAATTAACAAAATTTTAAACAATTTTAGTTTAATTAAATTAACGAATTGACAAATCGCATCGTAAACTAGATGTTTAGAAAAGTATTATTGAATATGTTGTTGGTTCTCCAAATATTATATGCGTTAATCGATCTACGGAAATAATCTTTGTTTAAATTAATTTTTACATACACACCCAGCATATTAATAGTTGTGGCAATTATACATTCAATGCCCACACGGTCTATCGTATAATTAAATAGAGAAACAAACGACAATATTAATTTACAATATAAATCTCTTGTCTAAGTTCTTAGAATAATAATAACATTCAATTGTCGTTAATGCATATACTTATAATATAATTTAGTTAAATATTATTTTATTTTATTTTTTATTGATTACATTTTTTTAATCGAACAGCTTCTGTAACCATCAATATAATTAAATAGAAATTAAACTATTTGTACGTGTACTTGTATATATATTTATAAAATCATTTTTTTTTTTTTTTTATATATATAAAATGGTCGATCATGGGTTGATACACTAATTTTTCCAATAGATTGTCTAATGACTTAGTTAGTTTTATTTTTATGAAATCTTACAGTCACTCTTATAATCACAATTGATATTGATATTTGTTTTGATAAACTTAATATTCCGCTAATAATTCGAAAAAAAAAAATTTATTTCCCCTATTTATTTGACAGAACATATATTTAAAATTTTAATTTAATAATATATTAGTTTTTACTATAATACATTTTTTTAATTTACTTTTTAAATGCCTAGTGTGTTCGTTTATTAGATTGTAAAATTAATTATGAATATTTTAGTTTTTTCAATTTTTAATTTAAATAAAAAATATAACACAGTATTACATATTATTTGTACTTATTGAGTATAATCATTTTGAACAAAAAAATTTTACTAAAAATTGTAGATCAAAAATACAGATTGTAAAATATAGTCGATCTTGTATACAAAATTATACAAAATTAAAGAATTCCTTTAATTTTTATCTAAAGCACTTTTGAATACTTATTTTATTATTGACATACACGTATAAGATTTATATTAATACTTATTATTGTGTATAACGTGTGAAAAATTAATTTTAATATAGTAACCTTAAAATTATTCATAAATAAACATTAGACGAGAATAAAGACTTTGATAAAATAAACTAACATTTTTAGAACAATTGATTTATATCAATTGATGTAATAATTGAATTCTTTAAATATATTTTATACAATAATTTATATAATTATTCATATTTTATAATTATATAAGCATTTCATTAATATTAGCATATTTTATATACGCGCAATATTAATTATATTATTATTATTATTAATTATAATAAATTAAATGTATTATTTTAATATTTAAAATAACTAGACAATATATTATATTTTTATTAAAATTCTTCCATCTGATCTATTAGTATTTTATTATAAAAACAAAAGTAAAGTAAATATAAATTTTATCAAATCATATTAACAAATATTTCACAATCGCCAGTAAAATAAATATTTGTACTCATTTCGTTTAATACACTGATTTTAAATATGATCAATTTTCAAGGAATTATTTTATAAATAATTTTTTTTTTGGAAAGTTATAGCGAAACAATTGAATATAAAATTATATACATATATATATATATTAAAGTAATAAATAATTTTATGAATATAGAGATTTTTAATATTTATTCTTTTATTAATATTATTTTATAACATTTATTTTCTGTTAGTTTGCTAATTTTATAAATGAATTTACATATTTTTCTTATCTACATAATATATTATTATAAAAACATATTATACTACCAAAAAAATATTGAATTTATTATGAAGCTTTTTAATTTGTTAAACATACAAAATAATAATTCTTATATTGTATTATTTTAAATAAAATAATATAGAATTGAGATTATAAGTATTATTTAGATTACATGAATTAAAGGAAGTAGTGTTTGCAAATAAATTTAATCGTTGTAAATGAATAATTAAAATTGATATTTATATTTTGAATAGTTATGATTTTTTATCGAAAGACCGGAACATGAAACTTATGCTCTAATGAAATGACAATTTCTTTTATAGAAAGAATAATGCAAGGCCACATTCTGCGTAATTTTTAAAAAAGATTTTACGACATTGCCATTATCGAGGAATTTATGATATCTCAAATAAATAATCTGTTTCTTGCTACTTACGAATATCCGTTGATTCATCACTATTTCGAAATATTTTTCCAAATATCGCAAATGTATTTAAACACCTTTGTTCGATTAATCAATGAAAACAACCATTATAAAATACTATTTCCATTATAGTATTATAACTTACCATTAAAAAATCATTGATTTTATTACTAATTTATAATTAACGAACTTATGTATTTCTTTTTTTACGAATTTCTATTTTTACATTTCCATATTTTTTAATAGAACATAAAATTACTCATTGAATTACCTAATAACAAAGGAATATCGATGTAAATCAGGCATGAGAAAAATTAAATATTAATGATTGGCTTAGGTCCAACTCACTTTACTACCTCATGCACTTTATTTTATGCTGTTCAGTTTATTCTTTGCATGTTATTATATTATATATATTTTTAATTGTAGATAAATAAGAATTGCGGTAAAAAGTAATACAAAATCCGTACAAATGTATTTTATAGATTTTGATTGGAAGTAGCTGATGAAACCTTATTTACCTATCATTTATGTTACCAGATTGATATTACAAATGTCTAAATTAATGATTGTTGATAAAAAATAATAATTTCATATGATAATTTAGTGTGAATCGATATTTGAAAGAAGTTTATGTAAGCTCGCAATAGATGGAGCTGTTTGGATTCTGATAGTTTGCTGATCTTTCGCTGGGCACGAGTGAACGATTCCGGCTACACGACATTGTTTAAGATTTATGTCAGGCAATCAGCCTTGTTGTATTTAAAAAAAAGTAATGAATTTATAAAATTATCTTTGTTTTGTAATTATTGTCTAGTCCGTGCCATCCTTTTTTTTTTTAAGAAAGTCATAATGTTCAGAATTCAAAATACCATTTATAGGTTACATAAAAATGTCAATTCCCACGAACATTTTATATTCTCTAATGCACTCAAACAATCTTATTTAAATTTACCGCAGTTCAAGTTGCATCAGCAGCATACACTCGTAACTCGAAATTTCTGCAATTGGAAAACGTTGATTAACAAATCAAGCAGGTTAGATTTAATATTATGTTAATAATTATGATTTGACGTTGATTATTATTATTATTATTATTATTGTTTGAATTGAATATATTGTTTCATTATTTTATACAGTAAAATTGTATGTTTTTATTATATAATAGAAAGTTTAATAACTGTTATATAAATTTACAATACTGATTACTAATGATTGAAAATTAAAATCAAATCTATTATTTTACATCCATTATAACTGTAGGATCCCAATTTTTGGTAACAATTGTACGTCTCATCAATTTTTATGGATACGACCAAGTATTTTCCAGTTTTTTAAAAAATTCTCTACAGATCGATTAAGTTATAATATAAAAGTGGAGAATAATGTTATGTTATATAAATATGAAAACCCTTGGATGTTCAAAATTTCAGTTGTATGTGCAGTTCTTGTATTTCTTGGAAGTTTGTCTATGATAGATAATGTTTATTTAATTTTATGCAAAGATCTTTTTCATGAAGATAAAAACTTGTTAACAAGATTACGTGAACATATATTCCCTCTATCATTGATTGCTGTTGGTGTTTTATCATGTAAGCTTTATGTTTTTCATAATATTTTGTAATATATTTTATAGTTTAAAAGCAATGATAAATTTTTATTAATATTGATTGGTAGATGGGTAAATAAAATTGTCTATTTCTACAGTCAAATATTAAAAAAATAGTCCAATTAATTATTTAATTCTTTTGTAATAATAATACAAATATTTCATAGGTCCAGTGGTATTGTTTGTTATATGGTATGTAACGAAAAGATCTGTAAAATACATAGTTTTACATAAAGGCAGCACAAAGGCATCTATAGTCACTTATCATCCGATAAAAGGCGAACATAAAATAACTGTACCATTATCAGAGGTAATGTATCTAATCTTTGTATAAATTTAGAAATAAATATAATTATTTTCATCGAATTGATTTTAAATTTAAATATTTAAATAATTATGTTTTAGATAAGCTGTACAGTATCTAGATTGGATAAAAGATCATGCGTGTATATAAAAATAAGAAATAATAAATTTAACTATATGATTGAAAAAGCTGGATCCTTTGTTAATCCAGAATTATTTGATGCCACAATTGGCACACATCGGTTTTAATTAAAACATAATATTTGTAATTGTATACATTGTAAATAAATTTGAATATAAGTAAGTAAGTCTTGTTAATATATTAGATTGCTTTAGTGATGATAAAAAATTCTTTTTAAGTAGTTTACTACAAATATTAAAGAAACATGAGTATTTAGGGAAATGTTAGGGAGGGATAAATAATAAGTTGACCATGTACATTGAAACTTCACCTTTATTCATATGATTTTTTATTTTTTTGCTTTAACATAATTACAAGTATTTGATAATTAAAAGTTAAAAAGATCGATCGATTTATATTTACATATATATATATATATATATGTATATTTATCACATACTTATGTACAATCAAGTGCTTAGAATTATAGTCGAAGACTTTTAAAGTTACAATCAAAGAAAACATCGTAGTATATGCATTCGCCTTGCATATAAACATTTTACTATAGCGTTAAAGATCCAGTATTTTGGTAGTATTCTTCATTTAGAATTAACGCATGATTTTGAATTTTTTTTTTTTTTTTTTTTTTTTTTTTTTTTTTTTGCAAAATTAACATCAGATAAGTAAATTGAATAAATTGTACTTGTGGACGATGAAAGAAATAATTTGTATTTTATTCAGTTTTACATTCAACATGTTTTGTCAACTTTAATTTATATTTACACACGCAAACGCACTCTCACATATGCATTCATACATAACATAAATAATTGAGTTATTGGAAAAGTTTAATGCAACAAACTAGTGTTCTGTTTTTTGTATTTTTTTTTCTTTTTTTTTTTAATACGAAAGTAGATAGAAAATATTGATTTTGTTAAAAATCGTAATTAGCAATCCTCAATACATTTTTTATGATTCAAAGATTTGATGCATTTTGAATTTATGTACTTTTTACTTATATTTAATTAATAAATTTATAACGATAAGAAAATGTTTATTTCAATATTAAATTAATTTACTCAACAGCTAACATCTAACATCTTCATTCTTAATTAAGTATTTGATAAATAGAAATTATAAAAGACTATATGGCAAAAGATTAAAATTAATACGATTAAGATATAAAAATGAATTTATAAACAAATTTGATATATTTTATTTGCCATTTTATTGTTTTGTTTTATTGCATTTTTTTTTTGTATTTCTGTATGTAAAATCCAAATGACTGCTGTATTTTGTTTTTGATAATATGAATAAAAATAAAATTACTAAACTTACAAAATGTACAAAGAAAACTTTTTTCTACATAATTTAAAATTTATCATTTTTAAATAATATAAAATAGTAATATTTTTTTAAATTATATATTTTAATAATAAGATTTTTATTATAATACTTAATAGTATTAATAAAAATGTAAAGTAAATAATTTATTTAAAATAATTATTATACATATATATATATAAATGATCTAATTAAAGAAAAATTCTTTTAAATATATTATTTTGATATTCTGCAATATATAGCATTCCAAGATCTTCAATTAATTATATTAAACACATAAGATGTGTTTAAGCAAAGTATCACTTCAAATTGAATATTGATTTGATTTATTATGAAACCAGTTCACTAGATCTAGTTTTTGTTTCCCACTTTTTCTATATATCATCAAAAATTGAGAAACACATAGCTTTGTGTTATAATGCTCGGTACATTATAGAGATAAATTGAATTCTATATTTCGTATTAAATAACACAGTCATATACTTGCATTCGCATCCGTAAAGATTGAACTTTATTATAAACTATTATATTCCGAGAGAAATATTACACTAGTATTACGCACAAAATTTTCCTTAAATTTTGTTAAGGTTCGCCCCACTCGAAAGAATCCGGACATACTAGAAAAAGAGCTGTTACAGTAAATTTTTATTTGTATTGAGTGTTCCATTTTTACTCATTTCTAAGTTTATTTACGTTAAAACTATGTATAATAATTAGACGATTACTTATATATATTATATTTAATTCCTTTTAAATTCCCTTATATTTTGGTTATATCTTAAAGTCTTTACAACTACATTTTGGAAGTACAAAATTCGTAATTATTATAACATTTTCACTTTAATTATTCTATTAAAGTGTGAAATTTCGGAAAGATCGAAGTATTTAGTTAAAAGGTTTTGAGAAAATTCTGGATTCTCTCGAATAGAGTTTGAACATTGAAATCGTCTATTTACAGTTTTATAATTTTTGATTTTATATGTTGCATAAATCATTCACAGATGTAGAAAATCGCAAAAATTGTGAAATATAATTATAATTTTGTCGGAGGATTGCGATTACATCCTTCATTTTGTTGATCTATTTATACTTGTTGTATTACTATTACAAAGTACAATAACCTGTCTATACTGTTTGTCATCAGTTTTTCATAAATTACGTAGTTTTGCATATGATAAACGGCTTTGTTTTATTTTAAACTGTAAGTTTTGTTTCTTTATTTCGGGCTTATTGCAAAAATAAAACGTTGTTTTTAATATTTGTTATATTGAGGTTGCGCTTGGAAGGACATGTTTATCGTTTATTGTACGTTAATACAGCACGTTCGCATTTCATACTTTCTTACATTCTTAAGGTAATTTTTGTTTTTATTATTCCTTATTTATATTTAAATGTAATAAGACTTAGACATTACGAAAAAGCATAAACTTAATGATGTGTAATAATTTGACTTTTGCGAAATGATATACTGTATGAGAATTCTTAATGCATTTATTTTTATAAAGATATTTATGAATTGAAATTTTAATACAGATTAAACACTCGAATATAGTTCTTATGAAAGCAAAATAATATATATATATATATATATATATATATATAATATATTGATATTTTCAATAAATTGTGAGTAAGGATGAAATGCAAATTTTCTATCACAGCAGTTTTCTCTTTCCGTAAAACGATGCCTCGAAATTAATATTTAAAAAATCATAAGAAATAAGGTATGAAAAGAAGTCAAATTGTATTATTATCAACTGTATTATTAATTAAAGCCTTTCAAAATATACAATATTAATTTTGTTCTTGTATATTTATGATTTTTGCACGACAACTAAAACAAACTCTACCTTAAACAATTCTACATTCTTAACTTATTTATTTTCTGTTTAATTGCCATTTATTTGACTATGCATTTCATTTTCGTTAGCTCTCGTATCAATATTACGTGTAAAAATAGAAAACATTTCCATTACAGATGCGCGACCGCTTAGATAAACGGACACGCGTTAAACTGTCTGATGCATGTGAAAATGGCTTGGTTTAGTATATTATGTATTCTTATTATTTTCTCATTTTCTTTAATCTCACGCGTTTAGTGAATTATTGTTTATAATACTCGTGATAATGCTCATATTGTATAGAAACATAATATTTATTTGCGATAATAAATTCTTGAGAAAAAAATTTATCTTCTTTCTCTGTAATGAAACTCGTTTCGAATTGTATACAATAAATTATGAAAAAAAATTTTTGTATACAATATCATATTTAATGTGTGCGCCCATCCGCATATCTTTATATTCGTACATTATGATGATTTTGAGGTCTTAAGCGCGCAAACATCCTTACACATAATTACAACACGTAATTTTTTTGTTACGACGATATAATCGTCCGTACGTATTTATGAATTTAAATTAACGAACATTTTATGTCTATTGCACTATTATATAGTATTTATTAATTTGATCTCATCTATAACGTTTTATTTAAGCATAAACTTAAAATAAAAAATTTTGTGCAAATTAAATTATCATTATAAAATATATTTTCACAAACATAGAAAAAAAGTATTATACATATAATCTATAATATAGGGAACGGAAAGATTTTAGTTAATAAATGTTATTTTAAGATTTTGATTTTCGATGGATTAAGTATGAGCCAGGACCGATGATAGTTATCTATCAGTAATATTTTAATTGTTGAAACACGTATTAAAACACGTTAATGTAAAAGAAAATTAGTAGAAATCACATACAAGACTGTAATAAGTAAATTATTAAATATTCTAATTATTATATAAGTTGTTACCACTTTGCCAATACCAGTATACGAATTCTTGAGCAATTGCCATAATTGTTGAGATTATCAGTTGCGTTTGCTCTTTGTCTGCCGAGTTATTTATCTTTACTAATTACAATTAAAAAACAAGTTAAGCAAAGCAAAATATTTCTATTACCAAATGAAAGCGAGGGTTAAATGTGGTATATGAGTATAGTAATTATAATAATCAGGAAAGTTATGTGTCGGCGCTCCATTAGATAGTTATGATACGTCTGTAGATTTCAAATTAAAGATCAGAAATTCTTGCAAGTTCTGAAAACTCACTGCCATGATACGTGATGCCATGATCGTCCATTTGTTATTTAAACATGTATAAGGATAAAGATTGATGACTAAGTGAGTGACCTACTTCAAATAAATATGTAAATATTTAAATAAAAAAACTTATATCCATATATTGTACCATTAATATTAAAATGATCTAGTTTTATGGAATATCATACCGATTTTTGATGTTAAAATTATTATTTTTTTTTTTTTTTTTTTATCTTAGAAGAACATTATAAAAATTTTCATGTTGCTTTCATAAGAATGTTTGATTTTAGTTTTATGTCTATTCATGCAAAAAAAATTATTAGCTACGGCAAGAAAAAAAATACGTAAACAAAACTGGTTGGCTCCAATAAGTCATTTTAGATAGCTATTTTTCCAACAATTCCAATTATGTTTAAAGAAATTATTATTTTTTCTGAAATTAATAATCTTTATAGTCAATCGATATTATAACTTTAACGATTGCACATTAGCGTTAAAAATTATCTGATTACTAATAGTTTTTCATTGAATTTAAATAGTTTAAGCATTAAAAAGCATGTTGATATCACGCACATTGGCACTGGCCAATAATTCTTGTTCGTTCAAATTATTGTGATGATTTTATAATTTATATTTTAAGTATTATTTACAACGTAAAATGCATCGATCATATTACAATCAAAGGAAATAAATGATAGTCTGAATTGGTCCCAAAGGTCCAATATATTTGATTCCGAAAATATTGCACAGATTCGGTAATGCATAGAAATTTTCGAATTTACAACATAAAACTTATTTTTCCACACATAATTTTTCATTGTATTCAATATTTATTGCTTACTAGATAATAATATTTGACAACATCTAAGTATACATTATTATTAATATAAGAGATGATTTTGCTTTTTAGCCTACTATTGATTTTTAGCCTTTTTTCTTTTATGTAAATATCTTTGATAATTGTTTTCCTTAACATTTCTCGTCTTTATCTTCATATATCATAACTAACTAAATAATCAATTAATGTGAATTACATGAAGCTCGGATAATTGCTGAACAAAAGAGTATTTTGTATGTAAGGTTTATATTTTTTCAAAGAATACTTTTGTCTTGTAATGTTAAGCACTAGTGAAATTAAAACGATGACATTCCCTTTAAAATTAATCCGTGCCCTTTCTCTAATTTAAGTTCCTAAGTTCATGATCCGTGACGCGCTAGTGTATTGTCATGGAAATACAGTAGGGTCGATTTCGATTCGTGATTCGTATACTTGAATGCAAATTTATACAAGTACATGCTCTATTAGCATCTTTCGGCACTACGAAATTATGAATATATACTCAACATCAAAGCTTTTGAATTACATTTTAAACGATATTTGTCTTATGGCCTAATAACAACAGGAAACCGATAAAATTTTTATGTACTAATGTGCTCTTGGGAGCTATGATTGAAACTTATAATAATAACATTATGTGAAGATGTATGCAATTCTTCTTTGACTTATCTTCATTAATTATTTCAATATTCGTCACATTCTGTTAAAATTTACGTATTTGTAATGCTTCCTCTCTCTCTCTCTCTCTCTCTCTCTCTCTCTCTCTCTCTCTCTCAAATACACATGTATATTAGCAATTTTCAGTAAAACGTATTCTTGGGAAGGCTCAACATTGCAATCTACTGGCAAAATGAATAGCGAGTGAGTTTCTATTCGTAGAATTTGATTTTGAATAATACTAAAGAAAAAAATACCTTTCAATCGAATCCATATAAGTCTGCGATTCTTTGTAAGAAATCAGATCTTTTACAAATGTAAGAATTCTGCCTGCATGCATGCAATTATATTATAATTTCTATTGCGCTAATAATATGATAAAAATGAGATAATAATTTTATATATTTTATTAGTATTGCTAGTACGGATATTTAAAAAACTTTGACTTAGTTACATTTGATCAATAAATTATTCATAATTCGTTTCAATTGTAATTCAACCGTCATGTATTTCACATTAGTTTAGAGAAGGTTTTGTGAAAATTTATTAAACTTTGAATAATCGTATAAAGTTTATATAGTTAATTACAATTGACTGCCATCATTAAAGTAAGACTTTAAAGTACAAGAGAATAATATTAAAAGTAATCAAGTTTGTGAATAATTTATAGCTCCATCATCTACGAATAATATTACATTTAATAATTCATCGACAATATATATCTTGGCTGAATGAGACTTCTATATTTCTATCTCGAAAGAAAATTTAAAATAAAATGCAGACTCATAGCGTAGATTCAATGTAAATACCCTTCCTCTCAGCGCGCCAGTGTCATTGGATTAAATACATTGTATAGGCAGCTAAGGTACAAGATTATCACGTTGTGCGGATATATAGTAAGCGAAGAGCTGCTTCGTAAATCATTTGGGCCTCGATCGGTTAACATGATAAATTTTGTCTTACCCCCATTCCCTGCCTTCCACTGTTTTTCCCTTATAAATCCGCATTTTTATGTAAGTCACACTGTAGTACGTATGTTGGGTATGTGCCTTACTGAAAAACACTATAGTTCATCTTACAGTTGACACAATTGCGTTCTAGAATTACGTTGTACAACGGCGTTCCTCTTTTTCCAATGTAGTATTCATTACGTTAAAGCATTTATCAATTGGCATATATTATATTCATATATATTATTTGGTATATAATATATAGGGCTTAATTTTTTCAACCACAATACTGTATTATATAATGTTCACTAAGGCTTAAACATTAAGATGCTGCAGTATAGTGTTTTTCGTAAGGACTATATTATATTTATTATATACGTGGTGAAGTTCTATGTGCTTTGTACGAAAAATGGGAGAGCTTTACTTTGCATCCCTTCTCTCTTGGTGTCTGTCGACTTTACGTATTGAATTTGAAGTTGCACGCGACACGCGTGAGAATAAGTTTTTTATGCTTCTGATGCGTACCGACGTTACACAAGGATGAAGAATGCTCAATCGAGAATCTACGCTCTGCTGTATAATGCATAAAAATTTTCTTGCCTTGATTTTTTTTTTTTATGAATTGTGTATACTATTGTTATGGTACATTGAATACGTTTATTTATTCAATACTCTTATTATTATTATGTAGAAAAATTGAGAGTGATAAGTAGTTATTTGTTATATATGGGAGGAGCGTTAAAGTAAAAAGTCATAAAAAATCCTAATGTTTCTAATATATTACATATTAAAATCATTTTTGTCTGATATTTATTTGATATCATCTATTTTTATTATAGCGAAATGTGTCTATATATATATATATATATATATATATATATATATATATTAAATACAAATAAAAAATATTTCTTATTTGTTTCTATATAACGAAGCAATAAATTAGGGTATTTATCATCAATTACTATAGAAATATAACTGATGCAACTAAAGTAGAAAAATTCCTTAACATAAATATAAAGTTATAAGATTAAATTATTTATAGAAATAATCTATATAATAGGATTATAATATAAATGAATTATGTATTTAATGTAATAAATAGTATAAATAAAATTTACATTAAATTTGAAAAATAAAATTTTAAAAGCTTACGGTTAAAATTCGAATAACCCCTATACATAAATAGCACATATAAAAATTACTACAGTTTCGTATGTGTCGTAACCTTGAAAAATTCTATCGAAGATTTTTTTGCTTTGCCCAAATATATATATATATATATATATATACGTAGAAACACACACATGCGCATATATGCGTGATTTTAAGTGTGTGCGCGCGCATATATATATATATATATATATATATATATGTATATATACGTAGAAACACACGCAAGCGCATATATGCGTGAGTTTAAGTGTGTGCGCGCGCATATATATATATATAAGTCGTAGTCGATGAGAGCCGTTTAATATTCACTCTCTGCTGTTTAAAACATGAAATTCGAAAATAAATTCGCGCGTTGCTATCGTAATAAAATATATGTCGTGTGCTATGGTGACGACGAATCAGTGAAGATCCTAATTCAATGCACGATGTAGAAGCGGAAAAGAGAAAGATAAATAATTGAAAGAGAAAAGAATACTGTACATGCATTTGTCTACAGGGTGATGATACAAGACTTAATAAATAAATATGTATATTATCCTGACATTTATATACATATATGTATTTTTATTTAATTATGGTGTATAGAATAAATTTATAGATGCTTGAGTTGCTCACTGAATTTGAGTTAATTTAAGTGGCAATTTAAATTTTTTATTATATAGAAACTAAACATTAACTTTTTTTTAACTCCATTTCTATTTGGTAACTAATTTAAAAGAAATGAATTTTTTCTATAAATGTTTGCAATTATATAAATCGACAATCTGATATAATATCTGAATTGAAGCTGATAATTTGATTAATAGAAAAAATAAAATATACGTGACTGAAGAACATAAAATTACAAAGTAAGTGTGCGTGTTTGTCGTACCATATAAGAGTCATTCTACTTGCATAGAAGTCTATTAAAATTATTTAATAAAATTAACTATCACCTAAAATATTTATAGCTAATTTGAATATTTATGAAACTAATGTTTCATTAAAATTTAAAAAGTAGCATACGTTATCGATTATTTACTTTAAAATCTGCACATTACCGATGTGATACTAAAATGTATTTTTGCAATAAATAAGAAGGCTAACACATTATTATATTCATTTCATTTGGCAGTGAAGGTAAATAATAGCATGCAAATATCTATTTTTAACAATAAAAAATACCTTTATTTCATTTATCATGATAAAGGAACAAATTGTAAATACGGACCACCTTCATCAATTATTTTTACCTTCAAGATTTTGCTTTATTGCATGAAAAAAAAGAGAAAAGAACTTTTAATATCTTCTTAAGTCTAAATAAATGCTTCTTACTTAATTATATATATCAGTATCACACACGCGCACGCGCACGCGCACATACACGCGCAGACGCACACGCGCAAATGCATTCGATAATGATACAATTGAGAGTCTATAATGTTTTCGAGATTCAGGTGAAAGAAGAATTTGCGTCAGTGTGTATTTTATGAAACTATAGGATCAGACAGTTGATTACGTCACCATGCTGAATCCCATCCTCCTTCTGAACCTTTTATGTAGACTTTCATTGAATAATTTTAGAATTACATATAACATAAAGATTAATTACATTATATATATATATTGTAATATTTTATATAATTAATGGAAGTTTTATTTAAAGAATATGCAATTTAAAATTTCTAAAATACATAAAATGTTACAATTTGCAAGATATACGAAGGAATTCTAAATTATAAAAAAAAAAAATATATATATATATATATATATATATATATATATATATATTTAACAGTAATAATGTTTATGTTGGTCAATTATTAATCAATGATTCTGTTATTTATATTTATGAGAATCAGTTGAAATAATTTTGAAAGTTCATTATAAATGTAAAAATATTGACTTTACTAATAGAAATTGCAAATATTAATTAAAAGTTGTGCAATTCTTATTAATACTAAATATTTCTTGTATCGTTTGGTGTTTGTTTTGATTTTTTTTTTTTTTTTTTTACATTTTTTAATAGAATCTTATTTTGTAAAGTAATAATGAATGTATTAAATTAATTAATAATTTTAAATTTTTAAATTTATAAAATAATTGTAATAAATTAATTACAATTTTTATGAGAGAAAAGTTGATATCCTAATTCAAGGCATTGTTTAATCATATAAATTGTTTTAGTAAATTTTTTTTCAAATTTTTGATATTTACAATAATTTATGAAATATGTGTTATTAATTTGAAAATATATATATTTTTTTTTTATATATTTTAATAATTTAGGAAAATTATAATCGAACATTAAGTGGTTATATTGAAAATTTCTATTGTGCCACTAAAGATATTCATAAATGAAATTTAGATCTTAATAGATATGAGATATTAATTTAATTAGTTTAATAGTATGTTGATAGTCTTATTTTTATATTTAAACGAATTTGGACTTTATGAATTATTTAGTCAGATAATTTTCTTTTTGTACGAATATTCCAGTTTTTATTTTTTATTTTTATCGTGTTTAATTTTCGTAATTTTTATCATATCCCTATCGTTTCACATTTTTCTATTGCAGTATTGGAATCTCATTCCAATACTCCAACTATCAGGATGTTGGTTTATTTTAATCTATCCCATGGCCGAATTTTTTATCCATAAACGTCAGAGATGATTTATGACAACTACACAATTAGAGAAGGAAACTTATAATGCGTATAATCCTGCATTAATGCATTGGTAATGAACGAAGTGCCGATGATAAATAATATCACGAGTCAGATTATTAATAATTTATCAAAATAATTCATTTAAATTAAAGTTTTTATAATGATGAGGAAGTTTACATTCTTGCTTAAATGGATTAAATAAATTATAATTTAATAGTTCTAGTTTTCAATTCAACCTTCCTCCTTTTTCGTATCTCTCTGTTTCTCGTTCCATAATTTTTTAAATTAATATCAGCTTTTAAATAATAATTATATTAATTAATTACGAAAATAATTTTAAGTTCCTTTTAATTGTCATTCTTTCTTATAATGATAATAATATAATTATTATCAATAAAACAGGCTTATTGAGGTCTACAATTAGAAAATAATAATAAATGGTATTCACCAACAGAATCCTTTGTAACGTTGTGCAAAACTTTCGAATAAGCAACATAAATTTTTAAGTCACTTATATCACTTTATCAATCAATTCTTATCTTCTTTCTTGTTCTTGCTGTCTCTGCCTTTATTTCATACGTCTTCTTTCTTACTCTCTTCGTCTTTGTGGACTCCAGGGAGAGGGAACAAAAACGGTCATACACTCTCCGATTCGAAGGTCGGCACTCGTTTTTCATTGGCGTAGGCGCAGTCTCGATCTTTCCTCCTGCT